>NC_079164.1:107111714-107219214 GCF_947568905.1 Ostrea edulis
CCATGCCGGTGAAGGGTTACAAATGGCTATTGAGCAGGGAGGCATCTTTATCGTGCCAAACCTGCTGTAGCATGGGACCTTGGTTTTTGCGGTCTCATCCAAAGGACCGCCCCATTTAGTCACCTCTTATGAGAAGCAAGAAGTACTCAGAACCTATTCTAACCCCGATCCCCAAACAAATGTACAATCCCTATATCTATGTATGCAATACATTGTACCATCTTTGAATACGATAAAACACCATAGAATGATAAACAGATGTACAATCCCTATATCTATGTATGCAATACATTGAATGTGATAAAACACCCGACTTTACCTTCCATAGAATGATGAGAGTCATGCCCAGCTGTATGGCACAGTTTAACTCACTGAAGTTTTTCTCTCCCAGCTTGTTCGCTGTCTTGGACTGTACCACGTCTTCTGAATTATTGTGGGACTTCGATCTCAGAAAAAAATCTGCACACGGTGTTGTAGAACTTTTTATCTGCAAAAAGAAATTGTACATCACAAGAGATGATGCTATTTCATTTTAGTGGGGTCAAATTCTGGTGGTTTGTAAATGTTTATGGGGGTAGGGTATTGATTTGAAGTCTTTAGAGTTGCTGTACATCACTTCCTTGTTTCTATTCATAGCTATGTTCACACCACACAAACACAGACACAAGTAGAAATCGGTGAATTCAGTGAAAAATTTTTTCCCCACCTATAATCATCTTCTGTAAAACAACGACAATTTTCTGATGATGTTGAATAATGGTAGACCATCTTAAAATGACAAAAAGTGGACCCAGAATTCCATGATCAGAGATCACTTCATCATCAGCAGTTTGCTGATAAAGGTACAAATGGTTAAAAATACGTGCACTTCTAAAGCATTTCCATTGCAATCAGTTTCAATCCACTCACTTGCTGATCAGAGAAGGACACGTCACTAAATATCACAGACTCTTTTCCCAACATGGAATCTAAAAATATAAAGTATGAAACATATACATGTAAAAAGACAAATCTTTCAAAAGCGAATATCTTGATGGAATTGAGCAACAGTATTACTTACCCAAGTTACCTGCATTTTTTGTTCCTTTCAGACATAAATGCATAGTCTCCCTACACCCAATAGTAATTTCTGAAATACACAAATATGTACAGCATGTAGTATATTCATTTGATACCACCCCCAAAGATGCATGAGCTGAATTAAGTTTGATGGTCCTAGGCCTCAATGCAATATATGACAGGAAGACAATTTGAAAATGCAGCCATAAAATTCCAGAAGGTCACAGTGACCTATTTTTGGATCACATCACCTTTCCACCAAGATGCATCAGCTGACCAAATTTGAGTCCTAGGCCTAACACTTTGAAAGATATGATCCAAGCCCATACCATAATATGAATCGTCATAGATGGGCATATAACGAGTTGTCAAATGACAACAACTCAACAGGAAGAGTGACCCTTACTTTATATCCTATCCCCCTTGGTTCAAAAGATATAGCCAAGGTTAAAGTTTTTGAAAAGTTGGTCAATGTCCACGGTAAAGGTAACTAGGTCACAAGTCTTGGTACCGAATGAAAGGCCTGGTCATGAGGAATCTACATGTGAAATATCAAAGTTCTATCCCCTTGCTTCAAAAGATATAGCCAAGGTTAAGTTTTTCCCTAAAGTATGGCACCAACACCTGGGTAATGACAACATCTCTCTAGACATTCATCCCAGCAAGCTAAAAATGAATTCTCAATCCCGTATCATAAGTTCTGACTATAGTTAAGTTACAGGAAAATAAACTAAGAGAGAGGGCCAACATACATACCAGGTTTATCTTGAGAGCTGAGGTACTGAACTGACCAAAGGTCACTGGCACAGGACACTTGATTCACCTGAATCTCTTTGACATATGCCCGATTGGCTTGAACCTGTAATTAGGTCATAATGAAGTCAGGACAAGGTTAGATTCAGCCACTGGATAACATATACGACAAAAAATGTCAGGCAACGTTTTGGTTTGATTCATGCTACAGCATCTCATTTTTGATCATTAGTGTTGCTTTGCTAAACAAAGTGCTTTTAAGAGATATTTTGTCACATCCTCTACCTGACTAATGTTTTCCATTTCACAGGAGATGATACAGCTCCCCTGGGAGGAGGGTGTCTGGTGAACACTGTTAGCTCTGCGGGCCATTGACCGCACACTCAGCGACTCCAAGGTGTTAATGACTGCGGTGTGCCTCTGTAATCTGTGTCTGTAATCCAAAATAACCCAATATATCAAACACATTAACAAACTTTTATCTCTATAGACCAATGTTATAGATAGAGAAATCATAATATCACTGGTGAATCTATAGAATGCGACGTTGTTTTCTGTGAAAAATGAACATATAACCAGCACACTTGTTCTTTCATAAATCCTCACTATCCTGCATCAATAATCGTGAATGTGACTTTTTCAAACTAACAATGTTAAACAGCACAGTCACTGACCTGACTTTGGGTGAGTTTGTCACGGGTTGATAATAAAACATAAAATGGACATCATGCACTCCCCCGATGTCATTTCCTCGCACCCAGGCAGGCACAGACACGGTGTTTTTAGGTTGAAGTGTCCGGTTGGGCAGTGGAATGTCCATCACATTAGTTACTCTGTCTTTCGTATTACAATAACACTTTGTCTCATCACTTGATACTTCACTAGTAGTCTGATAAACACAAGGAAACTTGGGTAATTCTCCTTGACCCCCCAGGGTTATAAACTCGGGGGTCGAGGAGGCAAGTTTTAGTTTATGTAGTGGACTAGTTCCTATGTTTGTAAATTGAAGCATCACAGCGTGCACTTCACCACATAGTAAACTTTTTGGAAAGTTACAGAAGGAAACCTAAAATAAAACAAGAGATGTTTGTAAAACATATATGCCCCCCATGGTGCAAAATTGAAAAGGGTTATACACATGCATAATTTGATTGATAGCAGTATCACCAATTCGAAATATTGAGCAGACAACATCTTCCAATGTCAGGAATGGATTGACCAAGTGACCTAAAAATCAATAGGGGTCATCTACTTCTTATGTTGTACCAGTGTACCAGTTTTGGTGTCAATCAAGCAAATAATTCTTAAAATGTAGGAGACAATATATTACCATGTCCAGTTTAACCACTGACTTTGACCATGTGACCTCAAAATCGATAAGGGTCATATTCTCCTGAAGATGTACAGATGTACCAGTGTACCAAATTTGATGTCTGTCAAGCAAAGGGTTCTCAAGATATTCAGTGGACAGTATATTCCTATGTCCAGTTTGACCCTTCTTTTGACCATGTCACCCCAAAATCAAGAGGGGTCATCTTCTCCTGAAGATGTACCAGTGTACCAAGTTTGACATCTGTCAAGCAAAGGGTTCTCAAGATATTGAGTGGTCAATATATTCCTATGTCCAGTTTGACCCTTGACCTTTGACCATGTAACCTCAAAATCAATAGGGGTCATCTATTCCTTGGGATGTACCAGTGTATTAAGTTTGATGTCCGTCAAGCGAAGGGTTCTCAAGATATTCAGTGGACAAGGTCTTTCTATGTCCAGAGTAGATTGACCATTGACCTTTTGACCTGAAAAACAATAGGGGTCCTCTTAACCAACCCACATATGAAATATCATTACGATCAAGTGAATGGTTCTTAAGATATTGAGTGGACAACATGTGGTCTACCGACTGACAGGTGCAAACCAATATGCCCCACTTCTTTGAAGGGGGGCATAAAAATGTGCACACTAATATTCATCATCTGTTTCAATCTCACTACTATTCATCATCTGTAACAATCTCACTACTATTCATCATCTGTATCAATCTCACTACTATTCATCATCTGTAACAATCTCACTACTATTCATCATCTGTAACAATCTCACTACTATTCATCATCTGTAACAATCACACTAATATTCATCATCTGTAACAATCTCACTACTATTCATCATCTGTAACAATCTCACTAATATTCATCATCTGTAACAATCACACTAATATTCATCATCTGTAACAATCTCACTACTATTCATCATCTGTAACAATCTCACTACTATTCATCATCTGTATCAATCTCACTACTATTCATCATCTGTAACAATCTCACTACTATTCATCATCTGTAACAATCTCACTACTATTCATCATCTGTAACAATCTCACTACTATTCATCATCTGTAACAATCTCACTACTATTCATCATCTGTAACAATCTCACTAATATTCATTCTATGTTGAAGAGAGAAATATGTTTTTAAATGGTATATACAAGCTCAACAAAAATTTTATCTATCTAACAAATAAGGACAAATTTACTTGGTTGATGATTAATGAAGACAAACCAGTAATTGTCAAATTGAGTGAATATTTAGTGCAAACTTTCAGAAAAAGAAGTGATGCTTTAAAACTGCAAAAATCATTATAGTTTATTATTCATATATTGGTATAATACTGATACTGTCCATCTACTTGTATATATACATGATTAGCAATTCATATATGTATGTACTTGTTTCCCCAACATGCTGCATCCACATGCAGTTTGCAGTCTATGTAACCTGTAGTTAATGTTGTAAACTAACTTTCTTTTTTGAATTTCCTTCTTTCTAAACTGTCTTACTGTTATGCCCTCTGGGTCCAAAATTGGAATAAACTTATCTTATCTTATTCATCATCTGTAACAATCTCACTACTATTCATCATCTGTATCAATCTCACTAATATTCATCATCTGTAACAATCTCACTACTATTCATCATCTGTAACAATCTCACTACTATTCATCATCTGTAACAATCTCACTACTATTCATCATCTGTATCAATCTCACTAATATTCATCATCTGTAACAATCTCACTACTATTCATCATCTGTAACAATCTCACTAATATTCATCATCTGTAACAATCTCACTAATATTCATCATCTGTAACAATCTCACTACTATTCATCATCTGTAACAATCTCACTACTATTCATCATCTGTATCAATCTCACTAATATTCATCATCTGTAACAATCTCACTAATATTCATCATCTGTAACAATCTCACTACTATTCATCATCTGTAACAATCTCACTAATATTCATCATCTGTAACAATCTCACTACTATTCATCATCTGTAACAATCTCACTACTATTCATCATCTGTAACAATCTCACTACTATTCATCATCTGTATCAATCTCACTACTATTCATCATCTGTAACAATCTCACTACTATTCATCATCTGTAACAATCTCACTACTATTCATCATCTGTAATAACCTCACTAATATTCATCATCTGTAACAATCTCACTACTATTCATCATCTGTATCTGTAACAATCTCAATCTATAACTTCACCTGCATGCACAGTGTACATTTAAAGGTACCTGTACAATACATGTATATGGTTCTACACCATATCCCCCCCCCCCTATATTTTTCAGAATTTTAAACCGAATTCCAAGAGTTCACCTGTAACTGAGGCATCTCTGGCTGTATGACCAGGTCCAGCCTACGGTCCGGTCCATACGCTTTACTGGACTTTTCCTCCTTGGTGTTGTTCAGCCTCGGCCCCTGGACATCCAGTCTCTGTTTCCCCCTCACAAAGACAGTGTTGGCTGGTGATGGTTTAACGTTCCTGTCGTCTGTTAGTGAACTAGACAGATTGTAGCAAATACCCACAATCCTCAGCTCTCCTGTCTGATGCGGGGTCAAGGTAAACTGCACCTGTGTATGCATACCAATACACAAAGTAACAAACAGGGCTATAGTTACACAGCGACGATACCCAACACTTCCAATATTTCATATAAAACGGGAAAATGTTCAGTAGGAGATAATGGAGTGCTACATGTATGATTCGTTCACATGGGAATATTCAGACATGAATTTGCCTCAATTAACAATGCACTCCTGACTTCATTAATCTAAACCCGAGAAAGACATGTTGCTTACCGGAGACCTCTCATTTCCTGGTAATACTATCTCGTCTATAACCTGTGTGTGAATGATTTCATTGGCAAGGGTGTTCTGAAAAAGACCAAAATATATATATAAAAAAAATAACAACAGTTAATACAAAAATATTTCCCCAACTTTAACAACTACTGTACACTAAACCCATATTATTAAAAAGATGGTTCTCACTGATCAATCGTATTATAATATAATTCATTCCCAGAAAAGAAGGAACAATGAAATTATAATGGATACAATGAATTCCATTCATAACAAAGTAATTCTCACAAAAACTAGATGTGTCAGCGTGATATAAATGTCCCCGCTGGCAACAAAGTTTAAACCTAGGACTTTATTATGCTGTTTTACTCAAGTGCAGTAATGATAATTGTGGTTTAACATATTTCATTCCCCTAGTATATCAGAATTTCCTTAGCTTAAGGGCCATAACTCTGCCAATAGTCATGTAAGTACTTGACCTACATATTCTCAAGATATATCCATATATTCCAAATTTCAATTCAAAATGTTCCCATAAAAATGTTCCCATTGTGACCCCACGCTATACAAAAGGGCCATGATTTGAACAAACTTGAATCTACACTACCTCAGGATGCTTGCATATTGATAGTGTCTAATCATGGCCCTCTTCTTGAGAAGAAATTTTTACAGATTTTTCTTACATGTATATCTCCTGATGTAAAACTTTCATCCCCTATTGTAACCCCACCTACCACTAGAGTCACGGTTTGAATGAATTTGAATCTGTGCTGTTGATGCTTGAGAAAAAGATTTTAAAAGTTTTTTTCTGTTTCCCAATTGTGGCTCCACAGTGTTATGATTTTGACCAACCTTAAATCTGCACTGCCTGAGGATGGTTGCATATATGACTAATATCATAGTCCTGTTGTTCTTAAAAACATTTGTGGAATTTTATCCACATGCAAAACTTTGATTCATTAATGTGGCCCTATCCTACCCCTTGGGACTTGATCATTTTTGAATCTCTACTCATTGAAGAAGCTTTCACACAAGTTGTCTTATATGGTTCAGTGTTCTTAAGAATATTTTCAAAAGATGCCACCATATTTTCATTTCATTATTTCTTAATTACCCCCCCCCCCCCCCCCCCCCCCCCAAAAGGGTGTTACTCTTCAATTGAACAATTTTGAATCCCCTTTACCCAAGAATGTTTTATGGCAAGTTTGGTTGGAATTGGCCCTGTGGTTCTGGAGAAGAAGTCAAAAATGCACCAAGAGCTTACAGAGAGACGGACAGACAACTAGTGATCAAAAATTGAGCTTATAGCTCAGATAAGCTAAAAACACAGAGCTAAGCACAAAAGAGAAAGAACTGCATAGATGTTCTTCAACTTTTCAAACATAAAAACTATTACCTTCACAGAGGAAAATACTTCGTTAGTGATGAGCTGGGATTTTTCCTGACCAGGGATGGAGGGTAGGAAACTCCAGAGAAGTGTGACCTCTGTAAGCACCAGAACGACCTTCAGGGGGTTCACCAGGTACACCTCCACTGTGATGGGTTCTGAGGAAGCAAATTCATGTAGATAACTGTTTTATAACAAACACTGATTTCATTATTTACAAAAATTCATGTGCTTGTATCCTTTACTAAAGTCAATTGTTCTTAAAATTACACACACCTCAGAGATCTAGACAAACATGGAGAACTAAATACAACTCATATACATTCGAATCAATTTACTTCCTGGCCCTTACCTCCAACATAAGCCACGGGGTTAAATAATTTACTTCCTGGCCCTTACCTCCAACATAAGCCACGGGGTTAAATAATTTACTTCCTGGCCCTTACCTCCAACATAAGCCATGGGGTTAAATAATTTACTTCCTGGCTCTTACCTCCAACATAAGCCACGGGGTTAAATAATTTACTTCCTGGCCCTTACCTCCAACATACATTAAGCCACGGGGTTAAATAATTTACTTCCTGGCTCTTACCTCCAACATAAGCCACGGGGTTAAATCTGTTGTCTGTTTTATTGGTGAAGCACTGTATGGTTGACCTGTGAGTGATGGGGATAATGCCATTGTTAGCAGACGACACCAGGGCTTCCTCTAAAGCTTCCCATCGTGCGTGATTGCTCTCACTGTAGTCATAGCCTATGTGCCCTGATTTATCTGTAACAAGAATTGATTCTGCATTCTTAGGCAATTCATCATTTACAAGCAGCCCTAACCAAACAGCTTTCTACAACAACAAAAAAACAACCCACAATGCCTGCACCACTGCATTATTTTCTCCCCTGCATCTCTATTTCATGGGGACACAGAGCTCCATTACACGGGGACAAAGAGAAGATTCTCAGAGAAAGATTCAGAATTACAGATTCATTACACAGGGACAAAGAGTAGATCCACAGAGAAGATTCAGAACTACAGCTCCATTACACAGGGACAAAGGGAAGATTCTCAGAGAAAGATTCAGAATTACAGCTCCATTACACAGGGACAAAGGGAAGATTCTCAGAGAAGATTCAGAATTACAGAGCTCTATTACACAGGGACAAAGGGAAGATTCTCAGAGAAAGATTCAGAATTACAGAGCTCTATTACACAGGGACAAAGGGAAGATTCTCAGAGAAAGATTCAGAATTACAGCTCCATTACACAGGGACAAAGGGAAGATTTTCAGAGAAAGATTCAGGATTACAGTTCCATTACACGGGGACAAAGGGAAGATTCTCAGTGAAAGATTCAAAATTACAGCTCCATTTCATGGGGACAAAAAAAATTCAGCATTACAGGTTTATTACATAGGAACACTGAGAAGATTGAACATTGAGTGACACATTGCTTATACTAATGAATTACACACAATCTATGGTAGCATTGTTTTATAAATGGGAAATAAATAGATGTACATATCTATAAGTGTAACTGCTACCTTGGCTATGCTGTGGTTTGTAGCCTATGATGACTTTGGTAGCATTATTGTCCAGTATAGGTATTGGAAGCTCTGGTAATGTATTGGAGTGGACACTGCCATAATTGGATATTTCTTGACCCAAGAGTTGCTGGAAGGAAGAATATTGTAATTAAATGTAACATAATTCACCTCAATAAACATCAGTCTATTGAAAGGCTTCTAACTATCTTTAACATACCACGGCAAATTTCATCACTGTAGGTCTATCAGTAAACAAGATGTGTTTGCGAAATACTGATGCCCCTGTATGGCAGCAAAGTAATTATGGCACCCAAAGAAAGGTCTTATCACAAGGAATATACATGTGAAAATTGAAAGCCCTATATCTAATCATTCAAAAGTTATGGCTAAGGTTAAAGTTTGTCAAAAATATGTCAAACTTCTAGGTCAAGGTGTCAAAAATTTTGGTAATAAAAAGACCTTGTGAAAAAGGAATACACATGTGAAATATGAAGCCCTGTCATTAACCATTGAAAAATTATGACCTATATTGAAGTTTTTTTAAAAGTAGGTCAAACTCCAAGGTCATAAAGTATAAATTTTAGTATCAGAAGCAAGGTCTTGTCACAAGGAATACACATACAAGTGAAATGTGAAAGACAAGCTTAAGGTTTTTGCAGACAAATAGATAAACAAACAGACCAAAAACTATATGCCTCTGAATTTCCAACAGAGGCATAAAAAATCTACAGTATCATGAAAAACTAATGATCACAACAGGATCTTTGTGTTCACCATGTGTGAGCAGGTTTGATTGATGAAGAAAATTAATTCTTCATTCAATAATTTGGTTTGAAAACTTTTTAACTCTGACAATCATTTGGAGAATATATCAAGCATGATTGCATGACACATCATCAATGTAAGACCAGCAATGACTTAGAGCAAAGACTTGTTCTAGTAGTACTAAACTAAGTCATTTATCTTACATTAAACCTCTCAGAGAAAGCATGTCTCCATATGAGTGAAATATTCTCGAGAGGGACGTAAAACAATATTCAATCAATCTCAGCAGAAAGTCCCTAAAATGCTTTGTATGTGTACATCCCTAAACATGTCTTGTCCATTGTGATTATGTTCAGTAAATAGGAATGATCCTGTACTAATAAACTTTAACCTGTTATCTAGGTCATGCACAGTATCCAAATCTTTTAAATTGTTAGTACTTGTCACTAGAAGCATCACACAAGTCAAAGTCAGGTATATTAGTTACCTGGAATAGACAAGCTCTTAAAACCTGGTCATTCATTTGGAAATTTATGGGTTTAATAATGTACTGATATATTTAGTAAACTGGTAGAAAAATTGACATTCATGTAAGTTTGGTTTTGGTAGGGTCATTCAACTTCTGGGTAACACATACTATACTCTTCTTGACATTGACAAAATGAGCTAATAAGAGATCATCTTTATGTACTCCAGTTTTTAAGATGCACTAATTTGTAATGCATGTACTAAGAAAGCATATTTACCTTGTATACAAAGAGATATTCCCTAAGAAAAGCATTTTGTTGACTAGGAATCTGTTTACTGTTCTCTGTTAGTAAATGCTTGAATGCAGCGGTGGCATTATCTAACTGTTTCAGATTGAGGGACTGTCGACCTAGAGTGAAGTTTATATGATCCTGCAAAAAAAAAGGAAAGGATTCAGTACTTAGATTTTCTGCATATCCAATTTTTAAAATTCAAAAATAGGTACCATATTCAGGAATAAAGTACAATATACATTATACCTATTTCAAATTTGGCGTATTTCACAATATTTTCTATAAGTTTTCAAGTATCAAACAAGTATATGTACAAATTCAACTTTGGCAATATTTCCAATAAATTTTCTGCAATAAACATTCTGTATGCAAGAATTTTCAGTAATATAAATAAGTACAATGACTCACACCTTGTTATGTTTCACCTCATGAAATATAGTTACATACATGTATGTATATCATATCTTTTATATTTGAACTGGTATACATGTATAATTATTCTAACACTATTTTGAACTTCTGACAATGCAGTTACCTCTGCAAGTGCCCAGTCTTTGCCTTTGTACACTTGTAAGGCCTGAGAGTAGGACCTCAGGGCATGCTTCCTCTGCCCTGACTTGCTATATCGATGTCCAGCCAGAATCATGTGGAATGCATACTTCCTGACCTTGGGAACTTCCATATTAATGTAACAATGGGCCGCTTGCTCCAGAAGAAGAGCACTGCGTAAATCAGACTCCTGAGAGAAAATGAAAAAGACAAAAACTTCTGTGAATTAGAGACAAAACTTTTAAAATCTTTGAATTCTGATACATAACACACATGTTAACTTTAAATAAAATTCATGCACCGACCGTCGTAACAGAACAATTCAATATAAGAATACATGTATGTGTATCAGATGTTGTGCTTACCTCACTAGTCAGCTTTATAAATTGTAAAGCAGCCTCGTTAAACATTTTCCGACTCTTGAGTGCCTCTGTACTAACTAGTGTTGCTCTTGTTGCATATAATGGATTTCTAAAATACATAACAAATTCATTTCTTTATTACAACACAAATTCAATCAATTGTCTGCATGAAGAGCAGTGTGCCTGATGTCGATTCACACTGAAGTTTCCAACTCCATCTTGAAATTCTGGACAAGATAAACTTCACTTTTATGAAGCATGTAGTGCACACCTACTTATGCACAGATGCAGTAATTAATTAATTATGCACAAATTTTTAACTCGTATCATATCTCATCCGTGATAATTCTGAGAGGGCCAATAAAAAATATCCGTGATAACAATGGTGATTACAAAATAATTCAACATTAGCTCAACCAATAAATAACCATCTTGAAATTCTGATCAATCAAGAAAACAGCAGCACATCCAAAAGATCACAAAAAGAAAACTAGTGATAAGACTGCACCTAACTAATGATAAGACTACACCTATTGCACCTAACTAGTGATAAGACTGTACCTATTGCACTTAACTAGTGACAAGACTTCACCTATTGCACCTAACTAGTGATAAGACTGCACCTATTGCACCTAACTAGTGATAAGACTGCACCTAACTAGTGATAAGACTGCACCTATCACACCTAACTAGTGATAAGACTGCACCTATCACACCTAACTAGTGACAAGACTGTACCTATTGCACCTAACTAGTGATAAGACTGCACCTAACTAGTGATAAGACTGCACCTATTGCACTTAACTAGTGATAAGACTGCACCTATCACACTTAACTAGTGACAAGACTGTACCTATTGCACCTAACTAGTGATAAGACTGCACCTAACTAGTGATAAGACTGCACCTATTGCACTTAACTAGTGATAAGACTGCACCTATCGCACCTAACTAGTGATAAGACTGCACCTATTGCACTTAACTAGTGATAAGACTGCACCTATCGCACCTAACTAGTGATAAGACTGCACCTATCACACCTAACTAGTGATAAGGCTGCACCTATTGCACCTAACTAGTGATAAGACTGCACCTATTGCACTTAACTAGTGATAAGACTGCACCTATCACACCTAACTAGTGATAAGACTGCACCTAACTAGTGATAAGACTGCACCTAATGCACCTTCAAATTCAAACCTCAATCAAAGTACAAAAACATCCAAATGACCATCCATTGAACATTTTGTTTACAGACAATCTGAAGATGCCAATTTTTAATTCAGTCACCCTGGATTTCTTATCAAGACCTTTCAACCCACGGAAACAATGGGTAATTTCTGCATAATCTGTGAAACAAATTATCTCGCACTTTCACATGATTTATAATAACAATTCTAGATATTGTTGACTAATATTCCCCTCAACATGGCATCATGAAATACCCACATTTAGAAAGTACTGCAGTAATATGAATCTGATAATTACCTAGGCTCAGTGTTTATGTAATTTGAAATGGACAACTTAATTTATGTACTTCATTTTATGTGCAATTACAAATTAATAAATCTGTGACAAACAATTTGAGTCCGGTTTTATCATAACAGGATCAATATAAAAAAAAAAAACTATTTTTCCAAAACAGATGAAAGAGATGAATTTCCTTTATTTTAATCTGGTTCCTGGAATTTTAAATTACTCATCCATTATAGAATGTACGACAACCTAGACATTAATTCCACAGGTATTATACACAACACACAAATGTAATCAGAAAATCTCATTCAGGACTGTGGCTCAGGTAAGCTAAACATTTCAAACAAATATAAAGATCTGATGCCATGGTATACTTACTTGCATGACTGGAGATAAGTGGTAATGGCAGACTCCATGTAATGAAATGGGTACTTCTGTTCTCTGGGATTTCCGCTCATAAACATTGATATACAGGCCATTTCCTGCAGTCAAAAAAAAAAAAAAAAATAAAAATCATGAAATTAAAACATTCCATCCAAAAGTAGAATAAGGGTCTGTTATGCATCTTTCTGTTTCCTGAATAAATAATTTAGAGGACACCCAAGCACAGATTCCACCCTTAAAACAAAAGCAATATATGTACACTGTAACATATCCTTCCCAACTTCCTCACCAGAATTAATTGGACTTGCCTGCATAGTCATTTAACTTTTAAACAATTTTGATGTGCAAACTCACCAAAGCCCCTGCATAATGCAACCATGCGTGGTCATTGTTGAAGTCCCGCTTAGCTGCATGGTAAGTGTTGTAAGCGAAATCATACATCTGGAACAAGAAAGCAACATCTCCCAACCTTCTCATCTGTAACTCCGGAGCGTCGCTGGAGTACCTGCATAAATCGAGGACTAACTGCTATTCCAAGTGTTTATACAAACAAGCATTTATGAGACTCTGATTTCTAATAGTACATCAGCATTTAGTAATGTTTTTTCATACAAAACTTGCAATCAATACTAATAACTACATGAACTATTCCAGAAATGTCTTAATGTAGCATTCATAATTCACTGTAGAGTTCACTTACACGACTGTTGTATTTTGATTATAGAGTATACTTACACGACTGTTGTATTTGATTATAGAGTTCACTTACACGACTGTTGTATTTGATTATAGAGTTCACTTACACGACTGTTGTATTTTAGCTATAGAGTTCACTTACACGACTGTTGTATTTTGGTTATAGAGTATACTTACACGACTGTTGTATTTGATTATAGAGTTCACTTACACGACTGTTGTATGTTAATTATACAGTTCACTTACACGACTGTTGTATTCTGGTTATAGAGTTCACTTACACGACTGTTGTATTTTGATTATAGAGTTCACTTACACGACTGTTGTATTTGATTATAGAGTTCACTTACACGACTGTTGTATTTGATTATAGAGTTCACTTACACGACTGTTGTATGTTGGTTATAGAGTTCACTTACACGACTGTTGTATTTTGGTTATACAGTTCACTTACACGACTGTTGTATTTGATTATAGAGTTCACTTACACGACTGTTGTATTTGATTATAGAGTTCACTTACACGACTGTTGTATTTTAGCTATAGAGTTCACTTACACGACTGTTGTATTTTGGCTATAGAGTTCACTTACACGACTGTTGTATTTGATTATAGAGTTCACTTACACGACTGTTGTATTTGATTATAGAGTTCACTTACACAACTGTTGTATGTTGGTTATAGAGTTCACTTACACGACTGTTGTATTTTGGTTATAGAGTTCACTTACACAACTGTTGTATGTTGGTTATAGAGTTCACTTACACGACTGTTGTATGTTGGTTATAGAGTTCACTTACACGACTGTTGTATTTTGGTTATAGAGTTCACTTACACAACTGTTGTATGTTGGTTATAGAGTTCACTTACACGACTGTTGTATTTTGATTATAGAGTTCACTTACACGACTGTTGTATTTTGTTTATAGAGTTCACTTACACGACTGTTGTATATTGATTATAGAGTTCACTTACACGACTGTTGTATTCTGGTTATAGAGTTCACTTACACGACTGTTGTATTTTAGCTATAGAGTTCACTTACACGACTGTTGTATTTTGATTATAGAGTTCACTTACACGACTGTTGTATTTTGGTTGGATGCCACCTGTCCTGATGGTTTGTTTCCACCAAACCATCGCTTTGTGGCACTAAACAGAGACTTGCTAATTCCTTTCCTTGAGGCATGCTGAAAATGTCAACAAAATATCACACAATTCTTTCTAAATATTTTTCATCCCAGGTAATTTCAGAACACCATGAGACGAAGAACCTAAATCACAGTTAATAAAGTAGATTTCAAAGTATGACTACTTAAATCGTTGTCCTATGATTCTGAAGAAACAACGCTTGCTGATCTATGGCAGTTGTACCTGTTCATTAAGGATCTTCATCTGTCTCTCTGCCCACGGAATGAGAGCTCGAACACACAACTCATGCATGAAGATCTTGATTCTGTCCTGGTCACTGGTTGTCAAACAGATACCATGTCCCCCCTGTCTCCTCTCTCCCAGCTTCCCCTTTGAGGAAGTGTGGTTAAGTTCAGGTTCATAGCTTTTGTCTGGAGAGAGAGGGCTGTCCACATGGTTCATGTTGTCCGAGGGATCAGACAAGGGGTGATCAAATGTCTCGCTGGCTAACGAACCTGTAGAAGCTACAAGTCAAACAATGAATCAGACTCTCAACTTTACCACAGTCCATGAATACCAAGAATAGGTATACTGTAGATTCCTTATACTGAACACATACTTCTAAATTTGACAAAATTATCACACAGCATCATTTTGGAAGAATGTCAAATCACAAGTACTATACACCACTGGACTTAAATCTACATAAATTACCAAAGTCAAATATTGGGAGATTTCTTTTTATTTCACGAGAGACTTCTCAAAATTCCTGGTTTTTATTTATTTCATGAGAGACTTCTCAAAATTCCTGGGTTTTTTTTATTTCATGAGAGACTTCTCAAAATTCCTGGGTTTTTTTTTTATTTCATGAGAGACTTCTCAAAATTCATAAAAATATCAATTACTTGTATGTAAAATGGAATCTAACCAATTTCAATAATTGTGATACACATACTGAAAATCTCCAAAACTGGCCTAGTCTTGGAAGGCTTTGATATGGGTCACAGCTACAATCTCTTAGTGAACTGGCCTAGTCTTGGAGGGCTTTGATATGGGTCACAGCTACAATCTCTTAGTGAACTGGCCTAGTCTTGGAGGGCTTTGATATGGGTCACAGCTACAATCTCTTAGTGAACTGGCCTAGTCTTGGAGGGCTTTGATATGGGTCACAGCTACAATCTCTTAGTGAACTGGCCTAGTCTTGGAAGGCTTTGATATGGGTCACAGCTACAATCTCTTAGTGAACTGGCCTAGTCTTGGAAGGCTTTGATATGGGTCACAGCTACAATCTCTTAGTGAACTGGCCTAGTCTTGGAGGGCTTTGATATGGGTCACAGCTACAATCGCTTAGTGATATTGATCTTTGACTTTGCAACCTCAAAATTTACAGGCACCTTGTACTTGCAACCATCCACTCACATACTACATACGAATACTATAGGTTGAACAAGATCCACAACTTTCACTTGAGCTGCCTTGCTGATACACAGATCTACTAACTGGAGACTAGTAATGTCTCAGTAATGAGTGAAGTACTGCTATTCGACCATCGTATACTAACTGGAGACTAATAACAGCTAAGTAATGAGTGAAGTACTGCTATTTGACCATCGTATACTAACTGGAGACTAATAACAGCTCAGTAATGAGTGAAGTACTGCTATTGGACCATCGTATACTAACTGGAGACTAATAATAGTTCAGTAATGAGTGAAGTACTGCTATTGGACCACCGTATACTAACTGGAGACTAGTAATGTCTCAGTAATGAGTGAAGTACTGCTATTGGACCATCGTATACTAACTGGAGACTAGTAATGTCTCAGTAATGAGTGAAGTACTGCTATTGGACCATCGTATACTAACTGGAGACTAGTAATGTCTCAGTAATGAGTGAAGTACTGCTATTCGACCATCGTATACTAACTGGAGACTAGTAATGTCTCAGTAATGAGTGAAGTACTGCTATTCGACCATCGTATACTAACTGGAGACTAGTAATGTCTCAGTAATGAGTGAAGTACTGCTATTCGACCATCGTATACTAGAGAATCAATAGATTTTGTGAGAGTTCTATTTTCCTGGATTTTATAAGTACCCTTTATTCCACGTACATAAAACCAATCTTAAGTCCTTACTGTGGAATGAAGACAATTGAACCTACACAAGAGGACACTTCATATAAATAGCTAGGACAAAGTGTAACTTTAAGGCTCTTGGAACAAATATTTCTCAAAAAAATTCCAAAATAAATCTATGTAAAATATTAATCCCCACCGAGGCCCTGATCAGGGTCCATGGTTTGAATCTACTTAGCACTACATGATGATGTGTGTATATCAAAGGAAAAATGATACATCACCACGTATGATTTAAACCTCCCATCTGTGGCCCCCCACCAGGTCCCAGGGATAATGGTTTAAATCTTTTTTAATCAACACAACTTACCCTACATGAGGATACACTGAATGAGGATATTTTGCATATAAATTTGAAATTTTGTACCCTTGTTTTTCTTGAGAAGGTTTATTAAAAATGCTTTCCAATATATTCCTTAGTAAAACTTTGAACCCATATTGAAGACCTGTCCTGGTCCAATGGAGTTATGTGGGATCATATTTGAATCTACAATACATGAGGATGTTTGCTCATCAAATTAATCTAGAAATTTTATCCTTTTGATTCTAACCCTATCTATCTATAAAATTTGAATATTGTATACTTTTGCTTCTTTGGAGTATTTTTAAAGAATTTCCATATATATGCTTTGTAGCAAGTTTGGTTGAAAGTGGCCCCGAGATTCTGGAGAAAATGTTGAAAATATGAAAGTTTACACCAATGGACAAATTTTGATCAGATGAACCTTTAGTTCAAAGCTAGAAAAACATTGAGGGACAAATTTATACACATTGAGACAAACAAAGTCCCGATCATCATTACCTGTCCCCTCCCCAGATTATACACAGACATACAAAGTCCCGATCATCATTACCTGTCCCCTCCCCAGATTATACTCAGACATACAAAGTCCCGATCATCATTACCTGTCCCCTCCCCAGATTATACACAGACATACAAAGTCCTGAGCATCCATTACCTGTTCCCTCCCCAGAATCTGGGGACATGTCCACCAGGCTGCTGTTTGACAAGATGGGTCCCGCAAGAGCTGGGCTGTCCATGGTACCCTCCGACAGCTTAGTGGGGAATGCGTCATCCACAACACTACTACTGGCTGCAGTGTCATATTCTGCTCCTTCCTACAGAACAACACAATCACAGTATAAAGGTCTCTTTAGTTTCTCTCATAAAATATATCAAATCCTAGCTTTCATCATGACTGTGTGTTCATTTCTTACTCATAATGTTTTTTTTTTGTTAAGTTTATATTAAACTACAAACTACTGTAAAACATCACTTGCGATGAAAAGAATTTTTTCCATTATCTTTTACTTAGGCCTAAGCAAAAACTCATCATCAAATTTTATATAATATTGGTACCTATTTTCATCATCTTTTACACACAAAAGATGAAAAACTCACTGTACGTTTGAAAGGCATATTCAGCATGAAAACCCAAAGAGGAATGTTTAAAGTGCGCTTACAACATGCCATGCAGGTAAAAATAGAGCACATTCACTTACAAAAAATCTAGAAGGAATACTTAGTATGCATAGAAGAATTAACCAAGTTTACAGTGTCAACAAAAATGGTTGCATATTCATAAAACTGTATGATGTTTTGCTAATTTCATGGTGAAAAATAATCCCAAAGAGTGGAACTTTCGATGTCACATGTTGCCTACAAAAAAAACCAAACCCCACATACACCAGGTTTAGGCACTGTTCTGAATTCATTTTCCTTGGCAGTGTATCGAAATGAGTATTTTTTTTTATTGTGTAGTGTGTCTCACTGTATTTTGTTAAATTCAAGAATGACCAAATTTCATTTTCTATATGCCACTTCAGAATGCAGACCAAGTAACAGCACATAATGATAGTGCAGAGTAAACTTTCTGTACTAATATTATGGAAAACACGATGCCCCCTTTTCCACTCAGTTCTACACAGAGGATGAAGTTTCACAACACAGGGAACAATGCATATAATTCACATTATCGTCACTAAAGAATATCTTAACTTCTTAAAAACAGGTGAAAATCCAAGGAAGATCAAAGATGGAATAGTCTCCCAAATAACATACATGTATGAAGAGAAGGCAAGAATGAAAAGTGTTCCAGATGTTTTCAATGGCAAGTCATAAGTCAATGCTTAATTAAGTTATCATCTAACAACCCAAAATACGTTTAAATATTTTGTCATCATCATGTGATGAAAATGAAATCTATAAAATGCAAATCTGTTCTGTGTTTTGGGGTCCATAACATTTCAAATTTCTAAAAAAATTTCTTCTGCAGAATTTTACAGTACAAAACTCTGAGTGACATAAAAGACAAAACAATATCCACACGGGTTCAGGAAACCAAACATATGGCCAGTTTCCACATCATCAATGGGTATAATTCAACCTACAAAATTAAAATCCATCAAATTTGACCTCGGTATGTGTTTAGTTGTCTCTAATAACATTTCCAAATTTCAAATGATTTACTATCATCTGGAAACCAACTGCTGATGCCTGAAAGAGTGATCACTCACTTCACATTATAAAATGGAAAATTCTCCCCAATTTCATTAGGGAGACTGAAAAATATTGTACATATAAATGAAAGAAAATGCTACAAAAGCAAAACTGTTTTAAATCTTAATTCATGCATATTTCTTCTCTCAGAAATCTTCCCCCAAAAATAGGCAACTGAAATAAAGCACTAACTAGACAGAGATCCGAGACCCACACTTACCCACGCTATGTAATATCTAGCTTTGTTTCGCTTTTTCTGAAAATTATGCAAGTCTATCACTATGATCTATTTTAAAACATTCACTTTAAAATTTAAAAATAACAGCAACTACATGTACATGACATATCAGACCCAGTAAATACAATATCATCAAACGATTCAATAATCATGCAGCTACTGACGCTAAGTCTGGTAATTATACAATAAATTTACAGCGGTTATTTAGAGACGTAAATGACACACAAATTACGCTGCATTACAACATGGCTATCAGTTCAATAAACTGTGCATCTGAAATTTGCGTTCATCAAGGAATAAATCTCTAGAATGTTTGTATTATGGGGCACAAAACTATAGAAGTCTGGAGTACTTTGTACAATCAGCAAAATTGATTAAGCAAAAAGTACCCTATTCTTTATTTTCCCTTAATAATACAAACTACACATTTATTCCTTATATTTTAATAAATACACAGGATTACACATATTTGTTGATAAGACAGTTCAGTGCTTTGACCCAGAATTAATATACACTTACTGCATGGCTTCTTGGGTACCAGTCTCCAACTGTTGTCCCAAGATAGGGAAGAAGACCTGGGAAACTGTTGCCCAAGGCCAAAGGTGCCTGGGTTGCCTCCGTTACCGGGGACAACAGCTGGCTGGTACCCAAGAAGCCATGTGTTGTGTTTTATTACCTAACCTACTATATAATCCAGTAATAACAAAAACATGCAAATAATCAGTATTTCATTTTATCTAATTCTGTAACATCAACAGCATAGATTAAATGATTATTAAAACTATTATCCACTTTGATTTGTAGGGTCTGGGACAAAATACACATTATATCTTCATTCCTCTTTTAATGACATTTTTTTTTTATTCATCAAGTCTCTTTTTTTTCTTCTTAAACTTGCAGCTAATCGCTCTGAGTGATGTTACCAAACTTGGACATATTGATTTGTTTAACAAAGTCTTGATCATTTGAATGCTTGAACATCACAGAGACACTTTAACCATGCAACAATTCATTATGTGACTGGGAAACAGATTGACTGTTTACTGATATACAAAAACATAAACAAAAGCAGGGTTATAGTTAGAAATGACTAATTATAATCTATATGTATATAGTAGGTTAGGTTAATAAAATACTTCAAAATAGCATCATCACAAACAAAATATTGGTAAATGTAAATATTGAAATTGATTGAACTATGTGTAGCATCAAACATACAATGTATATGAAAGCTACATGATTAGCAATCTGATTAAAACCACAGATCCACTAAGATAGCTTGTTACATTAAAGATATACATTCAGATCTCAGAATTAGTGGAAATCATCTTTAATCCTTTTGGGTCTCTAACCTGACAGTTGAACTTGATTAACACTTTCTATATTCTACATATATTGATATGCTATAACTGCAAAATTTTACTATCACCTCACAGGAATTAATCTAAGGTGTATATGTCAATTAAAGTAGAACATTTACTATCATACAACAAGCATTCATTTATAACGGAAGAATAACTAATGTGTGACTTTGTATGTCAAATACACATTTTTCTTATCCCTACTCCTAGTCGATTTTGGTCGAGGCCTATACTTACACTGTTGGTCTCCGAATTATTTTTGTTCAGGAACTGGCTCCAGGGATCCGGCAGATCTGTATGCATGGTTTCTGCTGCATGAAGACTCCGCGAGTTGATGTGCAACAGGTGACAATTCTGACCACCATATGTGGACTTCATACTCTGGTAAACAGCCTCAGCCCTAAATTTACATGAAAAATTACCATGACTTCCAGGTTATTCATTTTTATTTCCGTTAAACCCTTTAAAACACAGTATGACTTCTGTCTTTTTGGGGAAGTGCATCAATATTCAAAGTCAGTGCTACAGAAATTGCTATCTAATCAAGTTGCTCAAAGGGAAAAGCAATGTGTTCTATAAACAGCACTGTATTGAAGTCAATAAGGAGGTTTTTCCAATTATGACTGTTTAATCTTATTACAATTTTATCTGCAAATTCAACATTTTTCACATTTTGTATTAATAAATTTTCCCAAAATTTTAAAATATCTTTAATAGCCATAATAATTTCACTTGTGAAGAATGAAACTTCCTCTCGGCATGTTTAGACTCTGAAGAATAAACTAACTTTTGTACCATACTTCATTTCATAAACAAGCACAGTTAACCACATTTGCGAGAACTGTTCATGAGTAATCCAACATTCACAAAAATAAAGTGACTGGTTGGCAACAATAAGAACTCACAAGAGAAGGTGGCTCACAAATATTTCATGCACAAGAATAAAAGGTGATTGACAAAATGTAGTACTGAAAACTTGTGCAAACCAAGATACATGAATATGAATTCAGAATCAGAGTGAATGTCACAACAATTTCACAGCACTGGTACATTCTGCTAACTCCAAAACCTTGTTAATTATTTTCACAGTAATTAGACAAACAATGTAAGCACCCTTTCATTTCAAACATTCAAAAATGTCGTTTGCACTCAACACATGCTAAAATGTCCCCTAAACTACAATGTACCTATACTGATTGTACATGTATCAAATTTCATGATTTAGATGATATAAAGCTAAAAGATGCAAGGTTAATAAAACTTTGAATAATACACCCCCCTCCCCCAATAAAAAAAACCACCCAGTGATGTATAATGGCATCCGAGTACTTGGAGACAGGACTATAGGTGTCATAATGGCCATGAGAGACAACATACAATGGGACACACAGACAAATCTGTATGCAGACCTGAGGGCAAGGTTCTGATACTGTGCAATATCGTACTTAGCGTCTTCCCCCTCTACGACATCGTGAACCAACACGTAGTATTTCAGGATCCCTGGGCAGAACCAGCGAGGCATCTTGGTGGGGAACTGAGTCTGTTGCTGGTGCTGGTTAGAGGACAGAGTGTTGAAGGCGTTGATTGGGTCGGAGTGACCGGACGATACTACGAATATGCCTCGTGATTGGTTAGGGATTATAACTGCATGGATTTGTTAACACAACTTATGTTTATTATTGATCATAAAGTAAGGGATTTCATTCAATCTTTGTATCTGTTAATCATTTCAAGAGATGTTTTATCTAGTTATACCTTTTTTTTAAATTCCAAATTAAGGCCACATAGAATTAATTTTTAGATTCTCATCCCCGCCCGCCCCTCTCAAAACGTCCCGCCCCACTGTCTTTTATTTTGTTTTAAAAAAAAAGTGTGCAAAAAAAAAAAAATCGGGTTCGGTATACAAAAAAGTCAGATCATTTCAATGGCTGCCTGACATATTGGCGCGTCGCGTTGTGGTTGTGAAGTGACGTTTGATTCCAGTCATGTTTGTAATAATCAGAATTCGGAAAGATGTGGTAGTTGTAAAGAACTGGTGCGGTGTGATTTGCAGTGATCCCCAGTCAACCCTTATTGATATATTTCATAATCATATGCAAGGGAAGTATGACCAAAAGCCTGGTGTTCAGGACATGCATGAAATCGGTCAGGTGACGCCATTTGTAGGTCCAGCGAAAACTGATTTAACAGAAATGTCATCAAATGTCAAAGTATGCGACGCTGTATCCTGTGTTGGGAGTTTTATTGAATTTGTGTGTCGTAAACTAAATGATGGTGAATTGAATTCTACTGTTAGTGAAACAACTGAAGTTCGCAAAGTCTCTGCTTTCTGGTGTAACAATGCGCTTAAAATGGAAAGACAATAACCTTGAATGCAAACAATCTGCAACTGATCAACAAATACGGGATCTTGCATGGAACATGACTGGTATTGATGACATTGATCCACTACACACCACGTAAACTGACCTTAAGAGCAAATCTAAACTGCAGGACTTCCTAACCAAACACTGTAGATTGCGCCATTACATGTTTTCAGTCAAAAAGTGTGGTTTAGCATCCTGCTTAATTTGCAAAGCTCCTAGACTTCCTGAAGAAGTCTTTAATGATTTGTGTCACCTTCCTGATCCTACACCAAGTGATGGGGAGAAGTATAAATCCTTCAATGATGTTTACAAAACAAATACATCTGAAGACTTCAGACCTTCATTAAAAGTATCTCTGAATGGACAGTCAGGAATATCTGCTCATGGAATGCCCTTTTCTCCATCTTCACAATATGACAAAAATGTGGAAATGGTTATATTATGTAGTCAGTGTGAAAAACCAAGAGTACTCTATTGTAAAACTGTTGTCAGAGGTACTTCAAGAACACAGTTACAGAGATCTTTGAATGATTTAGAATATTCATGTGGGTCAAGTTTTATTGATGTTGAATGTGAGGACTCTCATATCTTGAAAAAAGTTTTTGTCAGAAAAAATTTGAAGTGCAGTTATACTATTGAAATTCCATATTTTTCTGCAGGATTTGAACCTATTTGTTATTATTGTGGTGATGATGATGGTCTTCAGGCATCTGATGATGATTATCCATTATGTTTGAAATGTAAAAATGAAGGAAAGAAAGTTGTAAAGAGGCGTACACAGTACAAAATAAATTGTAAAATCAATTTGGTATACATTTTGTGAAATTAAAAGATTAAATATTGTTTTGTTTACTCATATTTTTATTAGCATTAACGGTGTAAAAATATAGAACAATTGTTATCAATCAAAAGAACGTGAAATGAATATTTTTAAAGAATAAAAAATAAAATCCACCCACCCACCCCATTTTTTTTGCAAATCAGGATGAGAATCTAAATAGTAATTTTATGTGGCCTAAAATGCATGTACATGCACGTATCTCAAATTTTTTTCTCTGTAAATAAACACTCTACTTCATCTACTAAAGTGAAATATCAAATATTCTTTTTTTAAATAATGACTGCCATCATATTCATTCTTGCAAACCATGAGTTTCAGTCCACAATCTCCCTCCATTGTCGCAAATCACAGGTTTGAACACAATTGATTGCAATGGGTTACCAATCGTGTATTGTATCCCGTAACAGGTTATAAAGTTCAAAAGGATACAACACAGGCAGTGGCTGAGAAACTCGTGATCACTTGGAGGTAGAACTTTCAGGAAAGTGTCTCGATAAGTTTCGTACCATGGTGTTGATGCTGAAACATGATAACACATCACAATATCACATCACAATATAGTTATTTTGAACTACTACATGTATATCATCATTCTAGATGCATCTGACTGACAAGAATTTATTTGATTCAATGAATTCCTCTCTACAGAATGATGGAATAACTTTAAAATTTGTTTTATACGTCATGAAAAACTTTAACATACATTCTATTATCTGCACATTACAGGAATGAAAGTACCTTGTAAAAAGTAAGAAAGTAACATGAAGTTTTCTGTTACACATTTTTGTCACATACTGTCAAGTGCAAGGGTTTTTGTTTTTAAACCCATTCCATACTCTTCCTCTAAAAGCTCTTGATTGCAGACAAGTTGGTCTGATCTTTCACTGTGATATCTGCGCAGAACAGAAATGACTCCCCATTTTGCCTACCTGACAACTGTAAATCGTAACTCCCAAAGGTGACCACATTGCCCCTGCCTCCTTCCATCAGCTGGGGCTGGGAATTTGCCACCACATCGTTCATCATCTTCCGAGCTGTCACAGCCTGAGGAAGTTGCATGTTCATGTCCCTCATTGTAATCTTTAAATTCTTAATCGTGTGTGGAACATTATTGGGATCCCGGATGTGAACTGAAAATAGAAAAAATCGTCATTATTGTACACATACATTGCTGAAAGGATGATTAACCACTTCTATACAATCACCTGAACTGAAAGGAAACTCAGATTTAGTATGTTTATAAGTATCTGTGAATAAAACAGCTCAAACAAAACTCTAAATTCAATGTTTTTCTGCGTTAAAAATACCGATCATGTAAAAGAAATGAATGATAATTACATATCTAATTCAACAGCCTAATTCAAACACTATCACTATATACAGTGTCACCTCAGTACATTGCCACCCTCTCATACTGCCATCTAAATGTGTAAGATGGATTTCCATTAACGCTAATAAACCCAATATAATGCAACACTAACCATCGCCATCCACCACCCATTTTCAGGTACGTATGGTCAAATTACCATTACCTTTCTATACAGCAACTAATTTGTTACTTATATTGCAATAAGCTTCACGAGATAATATTTGAGAAATCAAAAAAGTAAACTTTTTAAATGTCACATGATGGCCACTTGACTTCAGAGGTCAAAATCTTTGCCTATCAGGAAAAAACCTATTTTAATTGCAGATATAGAGATGGAGTCTAGGGCTGCAACGGGTACCCAAAATAACCGAAAACCGGGGGTCGTGTTGTTCGGGTCGGGTTTGGTTCCATTTTTCCGTATTTCGGTTCGGGTTTTTAAAATAGAATCATGTCGCCAACATCCTCAAAGGTGGCTGTATTTTGATCAATTGTTAAATGATGGCATTGTCGACAAAACTGTAAATAATGACAGTACATGTAAGATATGTCAAACGCATTGAAAATACGCCACAGGAGCAACATCGTCAATGACAAAACATTGAAAGCATGGATGGAAACGAGTAGAAGTGACAATGTTGTTTCTAGTACCATGGATGTCGAGTGTAAACCTCAGTCCACGTCCCCGAGTAATTATTGTGACAAAATACAATAAAGGTTTCTAATTTTAACTGTATATTAGATTCTTAAAATAGTTATATAGACCCGAACCGAAATACCTGAACCCGAAGTAAAATTTTTTAGAACCGACCCGACCCGAAAATTTTTTGAACCTTGACAGTCCTAATGAAGTCCAAGGTTGGCCTACTCCAAATAATTTTTCACTCATCCATCAAGTTTTTGATGGCATTGGCTTCCTGTACACCAACTTTTATTTTATATATTCGAGAGCCTCTTCATCACGAATATTTCTCGCTGCGAACCAGATCTTTCGTGTTTCGTGTACGTTTAAGATTATCTTGGTCGCAAAAATTAGTCGCCATGAACCGGTTCCTCACTGGAAAACCACGAAATATAGTTGTCGCGAATAAAAGTCGGTTTACACTTCACACAGATAGAAGTTGAAAGAAAGCTACTGTTATACAATATCACATGTATATGAAAAAATACATAAAATATAAAAACTAGATAGCAATTGTCTTTGTTTTCTTTAGACCAGTAAATTCACGTTCAGTCTAGTAAGCATTCCACTCCTACAAGTACAATGGTCTGAAAAGCTTTTTGTGAAGACTGCATGAAGGAAAAAAAAAGTGTCTCACAAACTAGTAGTTTGTTTTTAAACTACTCTACCTCGAAATCTACAAATTTTCCAAACAATTTTAAGATCTCAAAGATTTTCAAAACCAAATTTTAAAAAAAAACTGTCGATGAATTCAACTTACTTAAGCAATGCATACAGATTTAATAAAACAATGATTAACAACAATAATGAACAAAATAGAAAAAAGCAAATACTGAATTTTATTTCATAATTTCAACTAAAATAGATTATAAAAATTGCTCAATTTAATGATTAAATATGAAATTCCATGACTTTCACCAAGGGCGCAAAGATTAAATGCGAGACAGTATATCACTGTAATATTATGCTTAGGTTCGATTCACAATAATTTACACTATACCACAGTTCGGTATTCTCCGTTTGAATTAATTTGAACAGTCCAATTTGGCTTAAAGATTATGTTGTAAAATGGTTTCCTGTAATGGAAAACCTGGTGCTAACTGTGCTACTGAATTATTTCTTGCCCTGCAACCCATTAAGCTCCAATATTGAAGCATTTTCATTGGATGTCAAGTTGAAACAGTAAGGTGCAATTAACCTGGACAACCAGTGTATTTTCATTTGTTATTATTCATAGCATGTTAAAAGTATTATATGTATCACATCGTCAAAAAAAAAAATGTATCATATCGTGAATTATTGTCAGGTACCTCTGCATCATACTATGTATCATAAGGCAAGGGTATCGTCAGTATCGTTGCACCCCTAACTTTCACACACTCCATCTTATTTCTCTTGACCAAAGTGAACTCAAAAACCTTTACATGACCTGTACAAAGCATGGTATCTTATGTAAATGCAGAGTATGCTTGTCCAAATGTCTGATTAAATGTTCAAGCCACTCAACATGAATTATTAACACACTTTGAGAGAAAAGTTGGTTTCTTTTGTTTGGAAACAAAACTCCAGACAATTCATTATCTAGAGTCATGGCAATGCCAATGGCCAACATAAATATATACCTATTTCTAGGCTGCAAAGCAAATTACAAAAAAAAGTGCCATAAAGCTAGAAGTTTCAAGAAATGAGATAACACCTTTACGGTTACGAGAACGGTGAGGGGGGGTCCGCCCACTTTTCAAGGTAACCATACATTCTCCTTTTTCAATGGTAAACATAGGCTCACCTCCTAAACTATGCATTGATAATCTATTTCTGAGAAAACGCAAACAAAAGAAAATACCCTCTGTTGTAAGACGACAGAACGGCTGCACCAACTCCACAAATGACAAGTTGTTCTTGTGACACAACAACTCAGCATCCGGACTGCACAGAACAGCCACGGCAGGGCTGAACGTGTTCTGGATAAATTCGTGGGCAGTTTGTTTACACTGAGCCATGACTTTAATAAATAGAGTCCAACTTCTGATAATGCATCAATCAATTTCGTAATTTATGAACCAGTGATTCTCTTCAGCTGCCATCTTGCTGTTGAACATGCGCTTGGAACTATTTCCGCTAAAGGGAGACGACTAAAAAAAATTGAATTTGGCGGATCATAAAGTTCAAACAAAAAAAAATCATATTACCAGATACACACGAAAATACAAAAATAGGGTGGGGTCATTTAAAAATCTTCTTGTCAAGATCCACTGGGTTTAGAAAAGTTCAAATTTATATACATGAAGCTTTCTGACATATATAACTTAATATTGAAAATTCAAGTTTGTTAAAATCGGGGAGTATAGGGTGGGCTGGTCACACAATCAAAGTTTTACATGCAAGTATGTAGGGGAAATCTTTAAAATTCTTCCTCTCAAGAAAAACTGGGCCAGAAGAGTTGACATTTATATGAAAGTTTGAATCCCGACATATAGTGCAGATGATCGATTCAAATCATGCCAGCCCCCCCCCCCCCCCCCCCCCCCCCCCCCCCCCCGGGGTAGCTGGGGCAACAATAGGGGGTCAAAGTTTTACATGCAAATATATAGGGAAAATCTTTAAAACTCTTCTTTTTAAGAACCACTGGGCCAGAAGAGTTCAAATTTACATGAAAGCTTAATTCCTGACATGCATGTTTGTTCAAATCAAATCCCCTGGGGATAGGGCACGGTCATAGAGTCCACAAGGGGGGATCAAAGTTTTACATTCATGTATATAGGGAAAATCTTTTAAAATTAATCTTCTCAAAAACCACTGGGCCAGAAAAGTTCAAATTTACATGAAAGCTTCCTGAGTAGATCCAAGTTTGTGCAATTCGATCATGGTCCCTGGGTGTAGGGTATGACCACAATAGGAGATCAAAGTGTTATATGCTGATGTATGGAGAAAATCTTTTAAAATATCTCTTTAACTGTGCCAACATGCTTGGTGAATCAATAAATAATTGAAATTGAATTAACTATCTAAGCTAGGGTTTTCATATTTTGTATATACATGCATTCTTTACGGAAAGACCTCTCATGTGATGCAATGGTGTATGATCTTGTGACCTGGAAGTTCGACCTACTTTTAACAAAAAATCTTACCTATAGATACAATATGTGTCCTGAACTATTTAAGGTACAGATCTTTCATATCTATGAATATTTCTTATGGCGGCAAGACCTTTCATTTCATATCATATGATATATGACCTTGAACTCAGAGTTTGATCCACTAGCTTTTAAGAAAACATAACCTATTGAATATATTCGGAACCATTTTAGATGGGACTTTCACTTTTTGTATATAGATTCTTTACAGTAAGACCTTGTATACATTGGCGTTTAATCTTTTAACCTTGGAGTTTTACCTACTTTTTATATAAAAAATTCCTGACCTATTCAATATCTCCAGTAGGGCTTTCATATCTTGTATGTAGGTTCGGTCTTTATCCTACCTATCCTCTTCGTGCCCAGTGGCACATAAGGCTGATACCAGATCCCTCCATTTATTTCTATCCATAGCCATCTTTTCTACTTCCTTCCAGGTTTTTCCCATCTTCTTTATATCACTTTCTATATTCCTTCTCCATGTCTCTCTAGGTCTTCCTCTGCTTCTCTTTCCTTCTGCTGGAGTCCATTTAAGTGCTGTTTTTGTGATGGATTCGTTTCCTTTACTGATGACATGACCAAGCCATCTAAACTGTCTTTGTTTAATCATGCATTGTGATTAGATCTTTATGGCAAGATCTTATTATTTCGTGAAGCTTGACCTTGACATTTAACCTACTTTTAATAAAAAATCTTACCCATTTGATATCTCCTAAACTATTTAAAATAGAGATTTCATATTCTGTATATAGATTTCATATGGCAAGGTCTTTCATATCATACCTTGATCAATGACCTTGTAACCTTGGTATTATCCAGAACAGCAAGATCATGTTAGTCATATTGGTTATGAGGCATCTCTGTGTTATGTAAGTTCATCTTCACTTATGATGTAAGTTCATCTTCACTTATGATGTAAGTTCATCTTCACTTATGATGTAAGTTCATCTTCACTTATGATGCAAGTTCATCTTCACTTATGATGTAAGTTCATCTTCACTTATGATGCAAGTTCATCTTCACTTATGATGTAAGTTCATCTTCACTTATGATGTAAGTTCATCTTCACTTATGATGCAAGTTCATCTTCACTTATGATGTAAGTTCATCTTCACTTATGATGTGATCCTTTGGAGCTATAGGTTGGGGCACTAGTATGGGGTCAAAAATTTTCATGGGAATTAATAAAAATTGAGAGAGAAAAAAATCTTTTCAAAATCCCAACAGCTGAACAATGGCAGTGCCAATGTGACTCAGGTGAGTGATGTGGCCCATGGACCTCTTGTAATTCAAGCAATTTTTATGTAGTAACCTATTTATACTGGTTAAAGCAGTATGTAGTCTCTTTTCCTTCACAACAATATCACGCCTCAGTCTATTAATTGTTCATTTCTGTGTAATCATATGCTTGTATATCATCAAAAAATTAATTAAATTATGTTCCCCATGCAGCTACTTTCACTAAACATCTACTTTGAATAACATGATATGTTTTATTCACTAAACCCAGAGACCAACATATTGCCTCTTACTATGCAGCACTGCACCCTCAGATAGCCATGTCTAATTTTTACACATTATGACTTCAATAAATTAAGAGACAAAAGTATCAAGTGTACGTGTATACTACAAATGTGTCTGTTATAAACACCTAATGTTTTCTTTACTGCGATAAGGAATGATGACTAATTCCCATACATGCTCTAGGGAAACCTTGGAAGCTCAAAATCAATAGCTTATCATGAATAGGGTCTAACTGGGTGTTGCTAATAGTTTTATCAGCTATACTGTCCAATATTTGCAACTCTTCTCTGCCAGTTTTATTGACATCGTTATTGATAAAAATGTAATCCAACAGATTACTAAAGCAAAAAATGAAGATCATCACTTTGTCATCCAAGAGCCTTAACAATCAGCTGATTATCATGTAGCACTCAGAAGTGTTGTGTACTATCTTTAAAACTCCCGAGAACTTTAGATGTCCTCCCAGTAAAAAGAGTGTTCTTTAGTTTCTAGTCATAAGCAACCTCTGTACCAAGTATGAGCAGTAGCAAATATCTCTCAATTGATGACTAAAGCTGTGCAGGCCAGACAAATACTTTGTTTTAGCTCAACTCTACCATGATAATTTATTTGTAAATATCCAGACAGTATATAATCCAAATCAAATACCGTTCAGAAGTGGATTTGGAAATACATGAAAAAAATTTCTTTTGAAAATAATGACCTTGACCTTAGTCAAATGACCATGTTTCAGGGTCATGACACACTCTCCAGTTATAAATCTGAGGTGTTTAAGAATTGTTCACTCATGTATAGAGATCACCAGCTGTAGGTGAAGCACCACAAATTTTGACCTATGCATGGAGTTCAGGACCGTAGCAGTGAGAATTCTTCATCATTCCAACACCCAATGCATCGGGGACCTCCGAAAAACTTTCACTCTTATCGATATAATGCTGAGCACTTGGCGAAGGAACAGTCACTTATACCTGAAAGTCTTTTCGGTTGGAGGATGCAGTGGGATGGAGAATCTAACCCGGGCTTTCTGGTTAAGAGGCTCAAGATGTAAATGCATTTTCAGTTTATGATCTTATGAACCATATACTCCTATCCTTGGGCTGGAAACGAATAATCTAGGGGATGCTCAATACATGAATAAATATGCACTATTTTGTTTCCTTGATGTTCATAAGTAAAGAAGATACTTCGACATTTAATGCATATTCACATGATCCATGTAGCCCTGCTCCTGGTTGAAGACTTCATGCTCAGTGTAACTACTCAGTATGACTTTATTTAGGTGCCGTGCAGGAGTAAAGATTTTCAAAGATTGTAATAGTTTTAGAGGTTTCAGTCCTACCCCTAGTTCCAAAAGGACAGGGACCAAACGAGTCACAATTGTTGTTTCTTTACCCCAAAAATGTTCTAATGTGCCATATCAATTTTGGGGAAATGGTATTTAAAAAGTAAAACATGTTCACAAGTTAAAAGCAGACAGGCATGGATAGCAATACTGAATAGGTCATTTATGCAACTCAGGTGACTGAAATATACAAATACATGAACTGTGCTTTTTAAGTGCTTCAAGGAACACACAAGTTGCCTATAAAGGCATCATTATAATCATGGAATACTATCTGGAATGAGCCTTACCCAAGGAATCCACAAAGCACACACCCAGATGTCAGTATGCATTACAAATTATACAAAAACTAGAAACACATGTATGAAAATTTTCAAAAATACTTTATTTTCATTGCATCAAATGGCTTAATCGATGGGGGTGGGGGAGGGATGAGTGAGATGAAGCATGACATTCCCTATTCACTCTGAATTACAACTTTCATTTTTATAATTACCCCTACCAATGAAGTTATGAGCATTCAGAGCTTATATATCATTCATGTGTCTATATTTACATTTCCAATGTTTTTGCCTTCAATACCAATTGAAAAAATAATAAGAAGAAGAAACAGAGTAAAAACAATATGTTCCCAAACTTTGTTTGGGGAACATAATGATAGCCATTTCCTCATGAATGTGAACAATGTGCATATGAATCTTTAAAATACAATACAACTTATCTATTAAAAGGTTGGGAATTTCAATGGAAATGAAAGTAAAATGTAAATATAAAAAATGAATTTCATTTTTAACATGCTTCACAAAGTATGATGGTGTAAAGCATCCCAGTTCATGTAAATTTTAAAAATCAAAATTTATTTCTTAATTATCAATGGACATGAAGAGACTTTGGAAAAGATGAGTCTTGTTCTCGTTTAAAATGATTTGGGTGTGGCAGATGTGTGGCACTACTTAAGTGCCTTTTTGTAAATAAACTCTGCAACTTCTTTAAGATTTAAAATTCAAATTATGTCACAAAACAACCAATCAAATGGTAAAAACTTAAAACTACATATACACTAGAAAATTGTAAATCATTACATCTGAGATGTTTGTACCACAATATATTTGTAGATCACAAAAATTCCTTCATTTATCTCGGTACAATTGCGAATGTCAAGAAATACATTTTAATCATGCATGTACATGTATTCTATTCTTGTGGAGGAATTATAAAAATTTAAAAATATATGTAAATTACTACTCTAATACAGAGCTTTACCATGATGCTACGTATACATGTTGTGTACATGGAGTTTAGAGGTGGGATTTTCTCAAATAAATACAGTAAAGGTCCTTTAGGAAATCATCATTTACACAAAAATGTACTTTATTATGCACATGTATTGCAGACTATTAAAGATGTACAAAATATGAGACAATAAACAAAATCCAAAAACATGTTTGTACTTGGAAATGTTAATAAGTTAAAACTTATTGATACACACCTAGCTTGCACACAAGAACACATGTATAAACTAGCTACATTGCCTCCTAAATCAAACGTCTACAGTAAAACAACACATCAGACACATATATAAACACACCACTGTCTCACCACATTCTGGACATTGTGTGATAACCTATGTACCAATTAAAAATAAATAAATAAAAATGTATGGCCATTATGTTGTACCAATTAAAAATAAATAAAAATGTATGGCCATTATGTTGTACATGTGTACCTGTCCTATGAAAAATGAATGCTTTAATAAAACTCGTTATAACACTATAAATATACATTTTTAAAATGTATATATCTGAAAACAACTTGTATGGTATCCTCAGTCACCTGTATCCTTATAAACAAGTTTCTTATCTGTATCGTCAATTGCTGTGTGGATTTCATATTCTACTTTGACAAAAAGAAATTGAATCTTTGGTTTCTTTCACAAATATAATCATAAGTACATGTAGCTGATGAAACTTGTGCAAAACATCAAATATTGCTTGAAATTTTATTTTGTCTATCAAAGAGACCTCAATGCTACAGTTTTCAGGGTAAAGGGACATTTATCCTTAGTCATGATTAATGATATTGGACTAGTTTTCATCATCACTCATTATAACAAACATTATTCCTCCAATCTCACTTCTATGGACTATTTTCACTCATTACATATATCTTTTAAAGCGGAATGACATAAATATACCAACCTGTACAAACATTTACACAAAGGAATGGAATTTAATGATTATAACAAGATTACTTTTTGACATTCATTATCAAAATGAGTTTTTCCTGATCATAAAAAAAACAATAAAAAAAAATACATTTCATTCAATTATCAATAATATCAATATCACAAATAGGCATTGCATATTTACTGTTAGTTTTTATTTCTTTTGACGAGGAAGAAAGGGACAATTCAAACGTTGTTACTGGATCCTTTAATATTTTTGGCAACTAGGAATAACTTGTGTCAAACACTGGGTCCCTTGGTACCGTATAACAATGTGTGAATCTTTTTTAATCGTGGCCTCTTCCTACGTGGCTTAGAGCGCCCTCTGTAGTATTGATTGAGCAGAAACAACAGTACAAGCCCTGTGCCTATAAAGGCTAACACTGGGAACACACTATTGGAGTCAATGTCTTGCATAACTCCTCCCCCCTGTATGTGAGGTTCCGCACCATGGTCAATTTTTTCCTTGGTTTCCATTGATTCAATTAAATCCTCCACAGATTGCCTATCCAGTGGCAAAGACTCGTCTAGTCCAACGGAGAGCAGCTTCTGCTGTTGGAAAAGATTCCTGCAAAATAAAGGCAATAACTGTTATTTCTGAATCATGTGACCTCCATGTTTTAAACAGCGTCCTTTCCCACCATGCTTACAGCAAAACCTCTTCTCCCATCATGCTGTCATAGTAAGCACTGTGTGTTTAGCATGTATCAGTGAAACAAGTCGCCACCTTCTGCATAGCTCTAGTAATTCCTGGACAACTATGACCAAAGATCTTGTGGAGATCCATTTTAATTGCAAATTGTATAAATTAATGTAATTTATTAAACATGAGAGGTCCTTTATGCAAAATGATTTCTATAGAGGTATATGCTTGATAGGCACATGTACTGTACATGTGTATGTTCTCTGGTGGACAAACGAGTACAGTAATAAGCATCTTCTGATTGTTGTAATACACATACTGGCAGATTACAGTTTCCGTGCTCTCTCCAGAGTCTGCTGTGTCCATTTTAACAGTGTGTGTACGTAAAAGGCAGAGAAGTGATAGTGGAAGTTTAAAACTGAATGTGAAGAAAATGTAACATATTCTTTTTTCAATATAAAATGATTTGAAAAGCTGGCAACTCTAAAAGGGTGGAAAGTAAACAAAAAGCAATAAACATACATGCAAATCAAAGAATAAAAACGTTATCTTAATGACTTTAAAATACTGTCACAAATATAATATTTTCTGTTCCAATAAACAATTTCATAAATTTTTCATGCCACTTGCAAAAGTAATTGAGAACACATATTTTTGGATGAATGGGAATTGCATATATACAGTATATTTTTAATATGGGTATTGGGAATAGTCAAATTACACAACTTCAAATTCAATTCGCTCATCATACTTACTATCTGTGTTTCTGAAAAATTGCATCAATGAAAGGGACAACGAATTCAAATATAGTAAAAGGTGGTATATACTATAATACTGTATTAGGGAAAGGGTACAGTACAGGACTTATTCAAACACTTACGATGGAGCCGATTTGTTAATCGGGTGACTTGGTGCATAGATGACTCTTGGACATGTTGGTAAAATTCTTGACCTTGCTGTACCAAGATGACCTTCAATCACTTTTGAGTATCTGTGTAAATGATTGCCTACAATAGCAAAATAGTTTACATCATTTTCTTTCTACAGAATATGATAAAGTAGTAAATTGCAAATACTGAAAGAAGTAAAACTTTTTTGGGAGATTATAGCCACAGAACTGCTGAAGTCACAACCTTCCATTCTATTAGGCAAGTCAACTGGAGGCAGGACCACTTTGTCTTGATTTGAGAACAGCTGTACCAGGTTATTGTAGGCTGTATACTCCAGGATGGCACTCAACATCCAGAAACAATCTGCAGTGAGAAGTACACTTCATCTGATCATGATTATCTCAATACTTCATCTGATAGTGATTATCTCTATACTTCATCTGATAGTGATTATCTCAATATTTCATCTGATAATGGTTATCCCAGTATTTCACCGGATAATGGTTATCCCAATATTTTACCAGATAATGGTTATCTCAATATTTCACCGGATAATGGTTATCCCAATATTTCATCTGATAATGGTTATCTCAATATTTCACCGGATAATGGTTATCCCAATATTTCATCTGATAATGGTTATCTCAATATTTCACCGGATAATGGTCATCCCAATATTTTACCTAATACAGTATTTCTATCAATATGTGTATGACAGTATAACAAAAATACACCAGTTTTTTTCTACCACTACTTTTATACTACTTTTTTGTAACTGATGACTGTTAAATCTTTGCATGCTTAGTGTCTGAAAATTCAACTATTACCATAACGATGGTATTTTGCGTAAAAAATTATTGGATATTCAGGTTGAAGTACCTAAATGTTAAGATCATACTCTCGATTTAATCATATTGGATAACAGTCACTCACTGTATAAAGCATTGTGCAATCTCGTGTGAAAATCACTGGTACACAGTACACATAAACCTGAATCTGAAAGGCACAGTACCTTTCTGCATATGACTGTTATCCAGGCAGTTGGAATCTCCGTACAGGGCCACCCGGCCACCACTGGGCTGCGTCATTGTCTGATAGAGGCCCAAAATAGGAACATTCTCCTTTGTAACAGACGATCCCTTCAGCACCTCATGACCTACAACAAGTAAGCAGTCCTACATTCCAAAACACAAACTCGTGTGTGTGAGTACTAAAACTGTACTCTGGAATCTGATCCACAAAACTGTCACAGTTATACAGGAATTGATGAAATACATGTAGTCACTGTCAATCAACTTTTGATTTGTGTGTGAGGAATATCAATGAGATTTGCATGCATCCATTTCTAGTGAATATTTGTCATTGTAATCCAGTCATATTGTCTATATAAGGTGAGCAGGTTTGATTGAATCGCTAATCATTCTCTTCACTAAAGCATCTCCTATCAATAGTTTGCAAATAAAAGTAGTCACAAATAAATCTAGAATTACAGTACCTTGTTTGCAGTCAATTTTCTAAATTCATACATTATGTACTTTCATTGGAGAGAGAGAGAGAGAGAGAGAGAGAGAGAGAGAGAGAGAGAGAGAGAGAGAGATACCTTGGTCTTTGAGAGTCTGGGTTACTATAATGCCATCATCAGGAAACTTAGCCAGACTTGTTCCTGATGCATAATACACTGAAAACCATGTGATAACATTCTTGTTAAAAAATAAAACATTAGTTTATACACTGAAGCAAACAATGCTGACCTTCTGCAGAGAGTATTTCAATTGGATATTCAAATATACTTTAAAGCAAAGTTTTTTACTCACTATCATGGTCACCCAAAGTAAAATCCCCTTCATAAACTTTATCACTGAAAGAAATATATATACATGTACATCAAACGCTGTCAAACTTTACAAGTCTGGTCAATACAGTAAAAAGTGCTAACTTATTAAAACAAGGCTCATGGGCCACAATGCTCACCTGAGTCATAATGACCCGTCTGTTTTTCATTAGATGATTTTTGAATTTTTTAAAACCCTCTTTATTCCCATGAAAAATTCTGACCCCATCTTACAGGGTCAAGGGTCATGACTCATGATGCCACCAACAAACAATGGGCAAATTTTTTTGATCAGAAAAGTTCATGCGAGTCTTTGTCTCAGGTGAGCTAAAAGTATTCTTGAATGCAAAAATAGTACCCACCTAAATGCCATGCCCAAAGGGGCCAAGAGATCATTCATGGCCGGGATATTTACCCCGCCTGTGTCTGGCATCCACCACTGTCTACAAACCAAAATTTAATGTTAATGTACAAGTGGTAAATCCACTGCAAGAAATACAAAACACCAAAACATGTACAAATATATATACCTTACTTGCCAATTCATAAAAGGAAAAAACAAAACTGCTACAGAAATATCAATGAAGACATTTAAACAATATATAGACATCTGTCAAGAAAACAATAAATGCATATACAAGAAAATATTAGCAATTCAGATATACTCTATCACAAAAATTACTGCTTGTACATATTGTATGGTCATATAAATTTACCTTGTATTTTCATCATAGAACTTGACTTTTCTCATCACTGTGACATTGTACCAGTCAGCAAAGATGATAACTGACAAACCATTATCGATGTCCCGCTTCAGTTTGGTCACCTCCTCTGGGAAATACTCTTCTTCTGCATCCACAATCAGGAGGGTACCATACTGACTGGCATCAAAGCAGGTCAATGGGGAACCTGATGTCAAATGTCCAAAGTTCAGGCAGGAATGATTTCATTTCGCAGATTATGGTGAAAAATTGCATTTTCTGTCCCCGATTTTTAATATCACATTAGGATATACATGAACTATCCATAATATTTTCAAAATCCAGTAGCAAAATAAGTTTTCCCATCAAATCCTTCTATAATAGTTATACATGTTTCTTAAGCATGCATTTAATAGAATGAAATCAATCAATTTAAAAGGTTCATTCTCACCCATGACTTCGACAAAATAACCAGCGGTTCTGAGATGGTGGTACATCTCTTTAAAATTTGTGTGAATATGGTCGCCATTCCTAATAAACAGAAAAGTTCCAGTTCCTTGATACATATGGCATAAAATCAAGCATAATACACTTGAAATTGGAAATACATGTATGTTCATTTTTACCTATGTATCATCACTGTATTCTACTTATACAATACTTTCTCATAAATTGCAAGGCTACCAGCAATGTGGAATTTAGACTTGTGAACAACTTTGTATAATTGTAGTGTTGAACAAATTTAATGTTCGCGAAAATTATATCTTGTTGATAAATGTGACTATGCAAAGTTGCAGAAGTGAAGACTCTTGAGATACATGTGATTTGCATTTAAGTCTAAAGCTTACCAGTCTAAAGGATCATTTTTCATCCTGAGGTTGTCTCTGGGGAAGTAGCCCGGTGGATACCTCAGATTGTGGTACTGGTCCCACAACACCCTCTTACTGAATAGGACAATCAAAACCAATGTATCAGCTATCAAATCGAAAGTTTGTTTCTTCAAATCAGAAAGGAAAGTTTAAAAGTACTGTACGCGTACACTCTCCATATCATTAAAAATTTCCGATACGACATTTCCTTATATTGCTCCTACAAGTAAGAGCCTTGGTTGATGTCCCTACCCTCCTTATAAACCTCAGTATATGCAGTAATTAAAAATGAAAATAAAATGTAATGAAAATAAAAATATCTATGCATGATAACAGAATAAATGTGTCGCCGCTGAACCTCTAGCTGGCTGGAGTACTCCTTCTTTCAGTATATATTTCTAAGTATATGTACATATATTACCTTCTAGGAGGAGTTGAAATAATCTGAACTTTAATAGGTAGCTTTAAGATTGTCTGACGTGGAGTTTTTTCTTCGCCCTGAACCATTAAACAAAACAGAGCACATTATATTGAAATGAGAACATATGTTTCAAAGTTTTTCTTTCATGTATACCTAAATGAACCACTAATTATTGACAGTCTACAATGAACTCATAAATTTCCAAGACCTACCTCCGGGGGCGATTCTACAGTCAGGGTGATCTGCCCTTGAGCAATGCCCTCGTATGATGCCCCCAACTTGGCAACAGAAATGGAGACGGCTAAGTATCCGGACCACGGCCACAGTGTCTTAGAGTAGGAGAACGCCACGTCTATGTAGTTACCATGGTGAGGAATGTACGGTTCCCAACGGGGCTACGTGATTGAAGAAAACGATTGTCAAAAGTTTTTTCTTTCTTATAAATTTGATTTAAGCGACATTGAAGTCCATACTTCTCATAGTCTGACCATTAATGTGCTATTCTGACTCTTACTTTGTCCAAAATTCTCCCTGATACTCCCATTCCATTTAGAATTGTTACCTGAAATATTTCAAAATCTTGTACAAGGCGATATCAATGCTGTATCATACTGAAGAAACAATGTGAGTTTTTTTATGATAAAAAATACATTAATTTTTAAAATCACTAAAACATAACTGATCATATAGGACAAGATTACTGATTAGCTATGTGACTTACATTAATTATGACAGGCATGGCTACGTATTAATTATTAGCTATGTGACTTACGTTAATTATGACAGGCATGGCTACGTATTAATTATTAGCTATGTGACTTACATTAATTATGACAGGCATGGCTACGTATTAATTATTAGCTATGTGACTTACGTTAATTATGACAGGCATGGCTACGTATTAATTATTAGCTATGTGACTTACATTAATTATGACAGGCATGGCTACGTATTAATTATTAGCTATGTGACTTACATTAATTATGACAGGCATGGCTCCATAGTAGACTGGTTGAGAACAGTATGGCCACATGTACGGACATTCTGTGAGGTCAATGTAACTTGGACTCAAACTAGAACAAATATACTTTTCAAATTAAATACCAAGTTCAGCTTTTTGAAAACTAAATTTTCTGATATAAACATACTTGTATGATTGAAATGCTGTTTCTTGTACAGTCACTGACTTTCAAAAGGTGTTTGACATTGAAATTCACTTTAGTATTTGATTTGGGTAAGCTACAACCATTAATTAGTCACAAGATCTACACAAATCTTCATCATTACCTAGCTACAACCATTAATTAGTCACAAGATCTACACAAATCTTCATCATTACCTAGCTACAACCATTAATCAGTCACAAGATCTACACAAATCTTCATCATTACCTAGCCTGTGGTTTGTAGGTTCTGAGAGTTTGATAAGCTCTGATCAAATCTAGCTTGCCATGACCCTGCTCGAACATATTGACCTCTGGTAACCTTCTAGCGGAAGCCATGAGAGCCTGCTTCATGCTGGCTGGGTTAATAGTTTTGGCTCTGTCTAACACAGCACTGAAATAAAAGATTTCAATATTCGACAACTGTCCTGATTGTATGAGCTAAGAATTTCACACAAAAGAGTGGTATTAAAACATCATAAAACAGGGATAATTCATACGCTTTCCCGTACCTGTACAGGAGAGTCACAGCACCAGCAACCACAGGGGACGCAACACTGGTTCCAGAAAGGGATCTACAGCCTCCCCTAAATAACAGAGAACCCTTGTAAATTAACACACATTTTGGTTTACTAATCACTCTACAGAATATTTAAATTTTTAAAGAGAAATTCATTTTATATGTACATGTATTAATACAGTTTTTATGTAACTTTAGGACTTCATGCTTCCAGACTTACTTGAGGGCTGACCCTCGGACAGCTGATCCGTACGTAACAATGTCTGGTTTTAGTCTTCCATAACCATGAGGAAGCTCCTAAAAATATTCAGAGCACTATTAAGATTCATTCGCTAGATATTGTTACTTTTTAAAAACTTTTCTATTTAATAAAATGGAAACATAAACTATAAAACAAATCTTTTTTTATACCAATTCATTTATAGCCAGTCAACAAATAACAATTTGTATATGCAGAAACATTACCCATGTAGTCATTCCTCTGGAGGAGAACCTGGCAATCTGGTTATCAAAGTTGATCCCTCCCACTCCAATAACATCCATCTGGTCTGCCGGGTTGTTCAGTGTCCTTCAAAAGATTAACAGCAAAACAGTCAATCTTGACAATGCTACCATGAAATTTCCTAAATGCTGGACCACATGTACTTCTGCTTAAACCACAAGACACATGCAGGGGTACAAAGATATAAAAACTTATACAGACATTTGTGCAACCCTTGGTAACTTAATTCACCCATACAATACACCATCATTTACAGAAGTCAGTGTAACTCTTGGCAACATGACTCACCCATACAAGGGACCATCATTCCCAATTGCAGAAATCATGATGACTTTGTTGGCTGTGAGTTCCCAAACCTGAAATGCATGTATCATGATTACTATGTACAACCAACTTCATGTATATGTACACAATCTTTCATAATTCCTTACATCATTTCCACTCAACTCTTCAATGACTGACATAGTAAGTCTAAATGTTAAAATGCTGCTGTTATGTCAACCATTGCATTTGTAAGCCACCACACTATGGAAATAATTGCTTCTGTGACAGCTAAGTATCCATAATATTAAACTCAATGCATAACGATTTTTTTGTTTAAAGTTTTACGACCCATTAGGAATTTTCACTCTTAAATTTCACAAGCTATAGATGTTTTGCTAGATATCAGATAAGCAATAAGGGTTCTAACACAGAACCTGTTTTAAGGTCTGATCTAAAAGACCAGTATCTTGCAGTACTTTCAATGCCGAGCCTTTTGGTGTATGAAGAATTGCTACCTATTTTGATGGCTCAGGTATACTGCAGACAGGAGTTGACCCTGGGCTCCTCGCACATGAAGCAAGTGCTCTACCAACTGAGCAACATGAAGCAAGTGCTCTACCAACTGAGCAACATGAAACAAGTGCTCTACCAAATGAGCAACATGAAGCAAGTGCTCTACCAACTGAGCAACATGAAGCAAGCGCTCTACCAACTGAGCAACAAGAAGCAAGCGCTCTACCAACTGAGCAACATGAAACAAGTGCTCTACCAACTGAGCAACATGAAGCAAGTGCTCTACCAACTGAGCAACATGAAGCAAGTGCTCTACCAACTGAGCAACATGAAGCAAGTGCTATACCAACTGAGCAACATGAAGCAAGTGCTCTACCAACTGAGCAACATGAAGCAAGTGCTCTACCAACTGAGCAACTGTAATATATGCCTGTGAATATATCTGGATCAATATCTGTATTACAGAATAGTTACCTTGTCAACAAAAGGATGGTCCATGAAGTCTGGTCCCCCAATGCTAAGATTCAGCACATTGATTTTCTTCAGGATGGCATAATTAAAAGCATCCAGGAACCACGATGTGTAGGATACCTATCAATAACATTCAACAATGTGTAGGACATCTATCAATAACATTCAACAATGTGTAGGACATCTATCAATGACATTCAACAATGTGTAGGACATCTATCAATGACATTCAACAATGTGTAGGACATCTATCAATCACATTCAACAATATGTAGGACATCTATCAATCACATTCAACAATGTGTAGCACATCTATCAATGACATTCAACAATGTGTAGGACATCTATCAATGACATTCAACAATGGTTCTAGTATGCAGTATGTACTAATTCAGCAATGATATATAACTGCATATACAAATGAATTAGTAGTAAAACATAAAACCATTCTTAACACATGATACACGGGAAATCACAAACCTAGAGTAAAGCAACAAAAGTAAATGATCAATGAAAGGACAGAATGAAGGGGAGCTGTCCATAACATCCTTGTTTATTGCTCATTAATTAATTACGGTAACAAATTAACAAAATCACAATGTAGGATAGAAGTTGACAACAGGATTGTCTTGATACACTTTATGATCATACACATGTACAATGAAATTTTTAAACTGCAGCAGAAGCTAATGATGTTGTCTTATCTATATCAAACTGACCTGATTGTTGATTTATATCACACTGACCTGATTGTTTATTTATATCACACTGACCTGATTGTTTATTTATATCACACTGACCTGATTGTTTATTTATATCACACTGACCTGATTGTTGGTGAAGACCCTGTAGACGTGGATGTCTGCATCTGGAGCAAAGCCCAGGCAGTCCTTGTAACTTGCAATCACTCCAGCCACAAATGTGCCGTGTCCCAAACCTTTGAAAGACGGACATCACTTTTTAAAACTCAAAGAAAACATCCCTTTTAATTACTAGCCATTATCATTCACTTGTTATTGTGAAGATAACTTTAAACAAGAGAAAAATTCCTATCAAATACAGACAAAATGCAACATTGTTACCATCATCCAGAATCCAGACAAAATGCAACATTGTTACCATCATCCAGAATCCAGACAAAATGTAACAGTGTTACCATCATCCAGAATCTAGACAAAATGTAACGATGTTCTTACCATCATCTAGGGTCTTTTCATTGGTCCAGTTTGTTCTGTCTTTGATTCTACCCCTTTTGAAGTGTGGATGGTCTTCCGAAAGACCGGTATCAAATATTGCAACTTTCACACCAGCCCCTGTAAACATCAAGTAGTCAAATATTAGGTATATTGCAATGAATCTTCAAAGTAAATTTCTGGATCTGTTGTAAGTACAAATAAAATGAAAGACAGGAATGTATATACAGTATCTACACTTTACTATTAGTTTAATCTAATCAAAGCAAGCCATTACCACTATGTTCTGGGCTTGTGAATCATTGAACTATTATAAATTCAGACTAAATGCAGTTTAATACATTTTATTTATCATACCTGTGAATCCCATGTTCCAAAGGATCTCGGCTTGTAGAGCACTGACAATCTATAAAACACAAACTCAATCCATGTACACACTGACCAAATTCATCAAGCAATGACCATGAACAATTTAAAATTAATGTACAATAAAATGTACCTGTTTAGGAACAGCCCTTAAGAGTCGTCTCCCTTTAAATCTTGCAGGTGAATGCCAGTATGTAGCACCCTAAATAAAATTCAGATCCAAACACAATTCTTATACAATCACATTTCTTTATCACCTACTCAACATATATCTACATATGATACCCAGTAGTTGTAAAGTGACGTAGTCATTGCATGTTGCATGAGGCACCCCTTTTTCCAAAAGGTTTCACAATCTAAGAATAGTGGGTACTAAAAAATCCAATGAGAAAAAAATCTTTATCATGGGGTATTTTCACAGCATTGTATATCAATTTCATTAACATTTATAAAGAATTTTTGTTGTTGAAATTTTCAAATTTGTTATGTGATAATAAAATTAATTTCAATAGAAATATGAAGATCAAGATTTGGGCCAAATGCAAGAATACAAAAATAAAAATTAATTCACGGGAATAATTATATATATATATATATATGTTTTCCCAATAATACATGTAAAACCTTTACTAACAACATCACATATAACAGATTAATTTTGGGAATCCACCATCTTTGATAGAACACAAAATACCAGGGATTCTGGATGGACCGGCACATTTTGAGAACCCAGGTATCCCCTGCCAGTGCCATATGGACCGGCCTGTGATTCATGACTTACATCTCTACTAAGTTTCCTTGAATTGAATATTCAGATTCACCGTCCAATATTTCATCTTTTTCTAGGTTTCTTATCCCTCCTGGTGTTCAGTACTTACCAGGGAGAGACTTCTGCGGTTCATCTTTTTCTAGGTTTCTTATCCCTCCTGGTGTTCAGTACTTACCAGGGAGAGACTTCTGCGGTTCATCTTTTTCTAGGTTTCTTATCCCTCCTGGTGTTCAGTACTTACCAGGGAGAGACTTCTGCGGTTCATCTTTTTCTAGGTTTCTTATCCCTCCTGGTGTTCAGTACTTACCAGGGAGAGACTTCTGCGGTTCATCTTTTTCTAGGTTTCTTATCCCTCCTGGTGTTCAGTACTTACCAGGGAGAGACTTCTGCGGTTCATCTTTTTCTAGGTTTCTTATCCCTCCTGGTGTTCAGTACTTACCAGGGAGAGACTTCTGCGGTTCATCTTTTTCTAGGTTTCTTATCCCTCCTGGTGTTCAGTACTTACCAGAGAGAGACTTCTGCGGTTCATCTTTTTCTAGGTTTCTTATCCCTCCTGGTGTTCAGTACTTACCAGGGAGAGACTTCTGCAGTTCATCTTTTTCTAGGTTTCTTATCCCTCCTGGTGTTCAGTACTTACCAGGGAGAGACTTCTGCGGTTGTTTCTTATCCCTCCTGGTGTTCAGTACTTACCAGGGAGAGACTTCTGCAGTTCATCTTTTTCTAGGTTTCTTATCCCTCCTGGTGTTCAGTACTTACCAGGGAGAGACTTCTGCGGTTCATCTTTTTCTAGGTTTCTTATCCCTCCTGGTGTTCAGTACTTACCAGGGAGAGACTTCTGCGGTTGTGGGATCTTGAGGAATGAAATGTTTGAGGACAGATATTTGATGAGGTCTCATTACACTCTTTATCTTCCATCTCACTTTGTTCCACATCTACAGAACAAATTATTCCAATAAATACTATGCACCAGATCAAGGACTAATAAACAGACATTGTATATTTGGCAGAATACATGTATAATCCAATGATATTTTCAAAGCTAATGAATATTTAATGAGTTAATTTTACCTTTACAAATTACTAATATCTGAAACAAAACATGGCCTCTGTCAAATGTGTGTTGTCAGAGTTACCTTTGACAAACTTAAGTGACCTTGACAATTTCTTATGCGGGGTTATCCTCTTGACAATAGGATGGCTCTCCAAGGCTGCAATGCCATCAAGTCTACCATCATTCAGCTATCAATAATCATGAATTAGATAAATAAAGTATAATATACACACATGTTTCTGAATAAGAATGCAGTACTCAAGTCTTTCATTCTGCTCTGTAATGTTCACTAATGTTAATTTACACCTATAAATTTATTTATCATTTCCTGAAGAAACTGACGCTTTAAGTAGATCTACAGGGATAAGCAGTGATTTTTCAAAAGGGTTCTGTGGCTTTTGAATTAGGAAAAAATTGTCAACATTTTGATCAAATTGGTAAATCCTAATCATTTAAATATTGTACATATGCTAAATATATCATATCAAACAAGAAATCAAACACAAATTGATGTCATTCTTCTTTCATTATACACATTTAACTTTCTTTTCTTTAATCTCTTAAAATTTTCGACTATTCTTTCTAAATCATCTAGAATTGATGCGGCTTTGTCATGTCGTACATAAACTATTCATCTTGTGAACTTATTTTTTGACAAATACGTTTTTTGCCAGTTTTTATTATTGGGAAAAGTGCAAGTTAAATTGGGAAAAAAATTGGTAATTTTTGGGACGGGAAAGGGCCGATATTCGGACCCAAAATGGGTCTTAAAAAATCACTAATAAGTTACATTGAAACAAGTTACTAAGTGCTAAATGTACCTTCACAACATCAAAATCACTAGGGTAATCATAGGCCAAATTATCTCTGGGTAAGATCTTCCATGACAAAACTCCAGAATCGTGAAGAGCAGCTGTCAAGAATCGTTTCCTGGCCTGAGGTTTATAGTATCCATTGAATGAGACAATGTACTCTACAAAACAACTCAGAACTATTATCTATATTCAAATGAATGTTCAAGTCAATGCATACAGAGTATTGTTAAAAAGTTAAATAATTCAATTACAACTTGCCACCTCAGCATCAACTTTACCCTGAAACTTGTCATTTTGACTGAGTGTACTGTACAAATCAATATTAAACTGTCCAAACTTTCAACAATTAACCTTTAACTTTCATCATTGAATTTCTATTTTAACTTCTTTTTCAGAAATGTATACATGTACACTGTACTGTAAATTTATTGTATTTTGCCTTATCTGACCTACTGACAAGACACAATTTTTACAACTCATTCAAATTGTTGGTCACTATGTATCTACAAAAAATTTTCCTCTTAAACTTAAATTTTCAAGTCAAGGCAACCTTGCTCATAAAATGTGATTTAAATTTAAGTTCTGTCCTTCAGTGTGTGTTACGACTTACCGTGGTCAATGACCGTACTCGAGTAGTCAACTTGTACTTTCTGTGCTTGTGAATTATTACAACCAGAGTCCACGTACAATAAACTGCTTTGTTCTGATGTTCCACATAAATATAACATAAGTAATGTCAGTAGCATCACCGTATGTCTATAGAAACGTCCCTGTAACCATGGAAACATGGCTTAAAATCAAAGATTTCATAATCTGAATTCAGGGTCCTCTGTCTCATCCATTGTGCAGAAATTTCCCTATTCTCCGAACCTAAAACAGAAAGTAATTGTGGTTTGGACAAATCCAATCATGTTTCATGTGAATAAGCACTTGCTCCTCCATCTTAAACTTAGGAATCCCTCTCCTCAATATAACTGTAAAGTGTTACTGTTAGGCCATTAGATCAACCTCTCCTCAATATAACTGTAAAGTGTTACTGTTAGGCCATTAGATCAACCTCTCCTCAATATAACTGTAAAGTGTTACCGTTTGGCCATTAGATCAACCTCTCCTCAATATAACTGTAAAGTGTTACTGTTAGACCATTAGATCACACTCTCCTCAATATAACTGTAAAGTGTTACTGTTAGGCCATTAGATCAACTTGAACTGACAATCATTAGCATAGTTGAAATATGAAATTTCAGACAATACTAAAAAGTTGATAGGCCTTACAAATAATTGGTTGAAAAAGTGCATATTTCTATTAAAATAAAACATGCAGACAGACTATAAATATTCTATGAAATTAAAAAGATTATGAAAGGGTTATGAAAATCTGTTATTTGATTGATAATTTTCATTCAGATCAGATGGAGTTATATACTACAAAATTTATTTTAATTACTGGAATTAACTTTTATAAAGAAGATTAAATGAAAAATCATAGTGCATCTAATAATTCAAATTCATTTCAGCCTACATACCACATTGTAAAATAAGCCTGATTCCACATCTATTCAAATGCTTACAAGGTGACAGATCATTTTTGCTAACAATCATCCCTCCCCAAATCCCAAATATTTTAAGCATGTGTCATTAACATTTTTTTAAATCCAAAATTGTGTAATCAACCTAGTGTAGATAAAGCCGTTTTACCAGTTATGAATGTTTGCCAGTAATGAAAAATTCTATTTTCAGATATTATAGAAATGATATAGTTTCAGATTTAAACCCATCTTATTGGGTAAATCCATTACAGAGATGGATTTGCTACATGTCTGCAGTATTTTGTCATAAACACACTGTTTACAATTTAAAGTGATGATCTAGATTTCAGTCAGGGATATGCAAGTCATACAAACCGAAAATATGTGAATATAGATATTACAAAGTTTGAGAAAACCTATCCTAATTTTACTTTGGATGATTGTTTTTGGCCTTATTTATACATTTTAAATTATTTCATAGTCATTGTTTAAAAAATAATGTTTCATTTCTTGTAAGCCAATTGGTACCCTGTGTCCCAAGTTTTCCTCACAGCCTCCAGTGCAAGAAAAAAAGGTGGTGGAGTTTTCATACCATATGTAAATTTGACCTTGTTCAATTTGTGAAAAGAACATTGACTGCAGCTGTAAGCAATAAGTCAGAGAAGGATGCGATGAGTATTCAGTGAAAAGTATAATGATCTCAATATCCCAACATCATTGCTTTTCAAATTTTTAAAGGCCCAGGGGTAATTGATTTATTAATAACTGAATTATTACTGTTGCAAAGGTTGGTGGATCCTGGTGTTATGTTAAATCTTTATTGAATTATACTTTGCAAATAAAATAAGTATATTTTTCATCGGAAACTTACTCACTTTATAAAATTTAAATATTGGTAAACTATTGATAGTGAAAAAATTCATATTTTCCATAGATATTCAATTATTTATAATATTAAAAAAAATGTTGTCAAGGACAATAACTCTGGTATTTCCTCTACTGTATGTATATCATACAATGTTTTCTCTAACATCCACCATTAAATTTATACATATTTATGAACAAGCAGTTTTTATAAACTACTGACATTAAAACATGTTCATTTTAACAAATCTTTTATCTTTATTAATAATTATTCTATTTTACAAAAATGTGTGATTTTCTGATCTTGACATATACTTCTGTTTTTGTATGTCTGACATCTTAAAAAAGGTGGCAACATACAAATTTTCTTTCGTTATTAATTAAATAAAACTATATTGAGTGGAAATTAATAGTTTTTCCACTTTCAACCATTAAAATTGATAAGTCACATAAGGGTGGAATTACCTTAATTTCAAGTTTCATTATTATTTTATGTTAATACTACAAACCAGAATATGAAAATAAAATAATGAAATGCATGCATTTTTATGATACATTTCTTTCTATAATAATATATATAACAATCTTCATTTTTAAAGTTGGACATACAAAAAACAATGCTATACACTTGCTATTTACAGACTTGCACATATGTTGGCACTAGGGGGTCATTTGTGGGAGAAAACCAGAGTACCCATAGGAAACCCACATGTCTGAGCGTGCAAACACTATACCCTCTCACATACAACAGTAGAGAGTACTTAATTCTGTCAGTATCAGTAGAGAGTACTTAATTCTGTCAGTATCAGTAGAGAGTACTTAATTCTGTCAGCATCAGTAGAGAGTACTTAATTCTGTCAGCATCAGTAGAGAGTACTTAATTCTGTCAGCATCAGTAGAGAGTACTTAATTCTGTCAGTATCAGTAGAGAGTACTTAATTCTGCCAGTATCAGTAGAGAGTACTTAATTCTGCCAGTATTGGGGCAGTATCAGTAGAAAGTACTTAATTCTACCAGTATCAGTAGAGAATACTTAATTCTGTCAGTATCAGTAGAGAGTACTTAATTAATAACATCACTGTAGAAATATTGAAATCAGACATAGAAACAACTGTCAAGGAATTACACAAACTATACAACATTGTCTGGACAACTGGAAAAGCTCCCAAAGATTGGAGAAGGGGACTTATAATAAAGTTAGCAAAGAAAGGTGACCTGACAAACTGTGGAAATTGGAGAGGAATCACACTAATAGCAACAGCTGCCAAAATAATGGGGAAAATAATAATAAAAAGAATTGTACTTGGTGTAGACAGACATTTGAGAATGGAACAAGCTGGATTCAGGGCAGGAAGAGGCACTACGGAACAGATATTTGTCCTACGTAATATTCTAGAACAAGCTATAGAATGGAACTCCAACCTCTATCTATGCTTCGTCGATTTTGAAAAAGCCTTCGACAGCGTACACAGGGAAACCCTTTGGAAGATCATGAAATCTTATGGAATACCAGACGTAATAATCAGTATGGTTAAATTAATGTATGAAGACAGTGAATGCGCAGTTGTCGATGGGAATGGTACAACAGAATGGTTTAATGTTAAATCTGGTGTCAAACAAGGATGCAACATGTCGGGTTTCTTGTTCCTCCTGGTAGTTGACTGGATAATGAAAAAGACAACAGCAGATAACAACTCAGGCATAAGATGGAATTAGACGATCTAGATTTTGCAGACGACATCGCTTTATTATCCAGCAGCAAAGATCAAATACAACAAAAACTGAACTCTCTAAACAGATATGCAGCTAGAACAGGTCTAAAAATCAATACAGGAAAAACCAAAGTTATGCGTCTAAATGCTTCAAACATCACACCAATAACCATCAATGGGAACAACATAAACGATGTGGATGAGTTCATTTACCTAGGAGCAACAGTAAGCAAGACAGGAGGTACTAATGAAGATATAAGAAGAAGAATTGGTCATGCAAGAGTAGCATTCCATAAGCTACGCAAGATCTGGAGCAATAACCAACTCAACAGAAAAACAAAAATGAAGCTCTTCAGCTCAAATGTAATAGCTGTGTTATTGTATGGCAGTGAGACCTGGAAAATGACAAAAGGGGACGAAAAACTTGTAGATACCTTCCAGCACAAATGTCTTAGGAAAATCTTAAAGATCTACTGGCCAATGAAAATATCAAATGTAGCAGTTAGAGAGATAGCAGGAGTAGCAAAGATCAGCACTATGATAAAAACACGCAGATGGCAGTGGATTGGACATGTGCTACGGATGGATAAAAGAACACACCCATATGTAGTCCTTAGTTGGACACCAGAAGGAAAAAGAAAGAGAGGAAGACCGAAGGAAACGTGGAGAAGAACAATAGAAAGAGAGAGGAAAGAACTAGGTTTTGGGTCATGGACAGAGGCAGCAAGATCAGCCCAGGATAGAAGTAAATGGAGAGGACTTGTTCATGGCCCTATTCTCCACGAAGAGAGAAGGAATTAAGTCAAGTCACAAACCAGAATATGAAAATAAAATAATGAAATGCATGCATTTTTATGATACATTTCTTTCTATAATAATATATATAACAATCTTCATTTTTAAAGTTGGACATACAAAAAACAATGCTATACACTTGCTATTTACAGACTTGCACATATGTTGGCACTAGGGGGTCATTTGTGGGAGAAAACCAGAGTACCCATAGGAAACCCACATGTCTGAGCGTGCAAACACTATACCCTCTCACATACAACCACTGTCGATCACGAGGATTGAACTCAGGTCGCAGCAGCTAGTGCGTTAACCACTATGCTACCCGGACAAATTTAAAGCATCCATGCTTAACAAATGAAATGTTTCAAATATTGGGGCAGTATCAGTAGAGAGTACTTAAATCTGCCAGTATCAGTAGAGAGTACTTATTTCTGCCAATATCGGGGCAGTATCAGTAGAGAGTACTTAATTCTGTCAGTATCACTAGAGAGTACTTAATTCTGCCAGTATCAGTAGAGAGTACTTAATTCTGCCAGTATCAGTAGAGAATACTTAATTCTGCCAGTATCAGTAGAGAGTACTTAATTCTGCCAGTATTGGGGCAGTATCAGTAGAGAGTACTTAATTCTGCCAGCATCAGTAGAGAGTACTTAATTCTGTCAGTATCAGTAGAGAGTACTTAATTCTGTCAATATCAGTAGAGAGTACTTAATTCTGCCAGTATTGGGGCAGTATCAGTAGAGAGTACTTAATTCTGCCAGTATCAGTAGAAAGTACTTAATTCTGCCAGTATCAGTAGAGAGTACTTAATTCTGCCAGTATCAGAAAAGAGTACTTAATTCTGCCAGTATTGGGGCAGTATCAGTAGAAAGTACTTAATTCTGTCAGTATCAGTAGAGAGTACTTAATTCTGCCAGTATCAATAGAGAGTACTTAATTCTGTCAGTATTGGAGCAGTATCAGTAGAGAGTACTTAATTCTGCCAGTATCAGTAGAGAGTACTTAATTCTGCCAGTATCAGTAGAAAGTACTTAATTCTGCCAGTATCAGTAGAGAGTACTTAATTCTGCCAGTATCAGTAGAGAGTACTTAATTCTGCCAGTATTGGGGCAGCATCAGTAGAGAGTACTTAATTCTGTCAGTATCAGTAGAGTGTACTTAATTCTCTCAATATCAGTAGAGGGTACTTAATTCTACCAGTATCAGTAGAGAGTACTTAATTCTGTCAGTATCAGTAGAGAGTACTTAATTCTGTCAGTATCAGTAGAGAGTACTTAATTCTGTCAGTATCAGTAGAGAGTACTTAATTCTGTCAGTATCAGTAGAGTGTACTTAATTCTGTCAGCATCAGTAGAGAGTACTTAATTCTGTCAGTATCAGTAGAGAGTACTTAATTCTGTCAGCATCAGTAGAGTGTACTTAATTCTGTCAGCATCAGTAGAGAGTACTTAAATCTGTCAGCATCAATAGAGAGTACTTAATTCTGTCAGTATCAGTAGAGAGTACTTAATTCTACCAGTATCAGTAGAGAGTACTTAATTCTGCCAGTATCAGTAGAGTGTACTTAATTCTGTCAGTATCAGTAGAGAGTACTTAATTCTGCCAGTATCAGTAGAGAGTACTTAATTCTGTCAGCATCAGTAGAGAGTACTTAATTCTGTCAGTATCAGTAGAGAGTACTTAATTCTGTCAGTATCAGTAGAGAGTACTTAATTCTGTCAGTATCAGTAGAGAGTACTTAATTCTGTCAGTATCAGTAGAGAGTACTTAATTCTGTCAGTATCAGTAGAGAGTACTTAATTCTGTCAATATCAGTAGAGAGTACTTAATTCTGCCAGTATCAGTAGAGTACTTAATTCTGCCAGTATCAGTAGAGAGTACTTAATTCTGCCAGTATCAGTAGAGAGTACTTAATTCTGGGAAATGGAGGGGATGTAACCGTGTTGTGATTATAATTCTCCTCCTGATTTACTTTTCGTATTTTCGTGACTTTGGTATTGATACTTCAAAAAGCATATTTCGAACAACAAATAAGAATATTCGTGCCTCCAAACATATAAGTCACGTCCACAATCAAACGGCAAACCGATTTGATCCATTTGTACTGACTAGAGATGCATGGCCATGCGATACTCATCATGCACTGTACATAATCATAAAGGAAAGTGACACAACGTGGTGTGATAATACATGAAGAACAAATTCATAAAAGATAATAAACTAAATCATTGCATTAAATTGTATATGTACGAAAAAACTTACACCTTTAAATGCCCAAAGACCAACATTAATTCAATCTGAATGAGAAATCATGAAATCAGAAATGTCTCTGTTCCCAGTTCCTTTATGGACTTGTGTTTTCTTTACCATACTCAGTTGTATCGGATCTGTTCATTGGTGCATTGTTTCGGATTCCATAAAATTATGACTTCGGAACACCTCGGATTCAAACCACTTCTTTACATCATAAGGTTAGAGGAGTTCTAAAGGTATTTTGATTCAATATGGCGGAAGAAAATTGTCCCAGACGAAACACATAGAAAAAGAGTTGAATATTCTGCCTCCGAGTTACAAGTATTCTATACAGGTGAGTTTTTATAAGTGGAAAGTTCAGATAGTTGACAAGTAATGAGATTCTCCAAAATTTCTATCTATTTACAACAGTTAGATAAAAGAAACCACCCTATTTTCTGAAAACGAAATGTTTGACATTTGAAATCAATTTTTTCCTCAAATCTCATTGTTTAACTACTTTTAAAGATGGTACCAATAACGTAGAACTAATTTCCGTGGATTTTTCTTTATAATTTAGGATGATGATACTGATGGTGGTGTCTGTCTGCGACAGAAGATTGGCGGTAGTAGGGTGTATCACTAAATATGCGTAAAAGTAGACATGAGCTTCAGAGAGGAAACATCATGCCCACAACTAATCAGAATACTGAATACCCGTGTCAGAATGGAGCACAAAGCCCATTGAGTCAGAACTCGAGTGAAAATGAGAAGTCATCTCCAGAATCATCTGAGAAACAAAAAGAGAAACCTTACTCCCCGGGATTTTACAGTGAGGGTCATAATAATATTCTCAATGGTGGTGGTTCCAGTTTAAATGGGCCTTTAAATGGATTTTTGCATGATGACTCAGAAATCACATCATCATCCCATGTTGATATTGGTTCACAAGGAGAAACGAATGCTTTGGTTAATAGTACTCCTGTTGTGAATTGTAACCACTGTAATAAATATTTGAAACCACAGCAAGTTAATGGTGTGCCAAACAGGAAACATTCACCAAAAGCAAACAGACCCAAGTCCATGTCATGGAGTCGTGTTGTTAAACACAGAAGAGATAGAAGAGAGCAAGAAAAGAAAGCTGGCTCAAAGTCAAAAAGGGAGCCGTACATTTATCCGGAACTTGGTTCAAGTTCTGATGACTCCTGTGATTGTTTTAGTTCTCCAGAAAATGGAAACTTACATAAAAGTGGTGTTGGATCATCTACAGAATCTGAAGGTGATGAAAGGGAATACTCAGAGAAAAATAAAAGCTCCAATTCAAAGCTTAATTTACCATCTAGAGCAACTGAACAAGTTGATTTTGCTAATCATGCTAATGGACATCATGAACAAGTTCAGAATGTAAATTTCCCTCCCAGGTTTGACGATATGCCAATATCAGCCCCATTAGCTGTGCCTGAGGACAGTGATGGGTCTTCTCAAAATTCTGGTTGTGATTCAAATGAAAAGGAAACAGAGACTTTGACAAATGAAAATAAATTGTCTTCTCAAAATTCTAACCATGAAAACAAAACCAGTGATTATGAACAAGGTATTATTGGAAAAGATATGCTTGAAATTGAAGAACAAGTTGAGGAAGTTTTTACACATGCATCTAGTTCAGAGAGCCTGGAGGAAATTGCAGATGATGACAATTCATCTGAAATCCAGGAAAACAGAGGTGGTATTGTAGTGGAGGAGGTGACGGTACCATCAAGTTCAGAAAGTTTGGAGGAGATTGGAGACTACATAGAAACAGATTTTCCTTCTAGAGCAAGTCGTCACATGTTTGCATCCAGTTCAGAGCATTCTTCCACATCCAGTGATGAAGATGAAGGGTATGGAGTGAATCAGGAAAAAGATTCACATGATGCAGAAGCAGAGAATATATCCTCAAGTTTATCTCGTCAGATCTGTGAAAATGGAGTGAAACAAGAGAATGAGATCCATAGTCCACTATCTTGCCAGAACTCCAAGGATTTCAAAAAACAAGATTATTCACCTGTCCCTGTGTGTGATGATTTAGAAGTACCTCACTCAGACTCCTTTGCTGATGTTACAGCAAATCTTAGGTATGACATGGAGAGCCAGTCTTCTAATGCATTTGTCTGTAGACCTAAATACATCACAAAAAACAGTCAGGATAGCAGTGAAAAGCCGGGGTCTGACTCTTCTTTCATGTACTCACCAGAAATAGACTTCTTAGATTCTGTTGACTCGGATGTGCCAACATCTGCAACAAGCTTACAACAGATGTTCCGATTTAGTCAAGATCTGGACAATCCTAGTGTGGTAGACCAAAGAAATGCTGAGAGGAATACACCAGAGTTTTATATGTATGATCCATTAGACTATGCTTCCAATGACTTGCAAGGTGCTGAAGGAGGGGTTACAAATGATTTAAGCATGAGAAGACACTCGTTTGAGTTTGATGATGTTGAGTGTAATATGGAATCCTATGACCCTCATCTATGTGTAGATGATAATGAACATTTTAACTACCTAGATACTTACAAACATGAGAAAGTGCCACAAGCCAACTTTCAGAATTCTGAGAGCAACAGAAAAGAGAAAGTGTTTTTTAAAGCATTGGAAAAGGAGAACAGATCTGCAGCTCCCTGTGATTCATCAGATGAAGAAGAAAATTTGAGTTTCCGTCTTAGAAGGGAACATTTAGGTAATGTGCAGTTAGGACATTTCCCACAAGAGAGTGGACCTTGCATGGTACTAGAAGACCTGGAGAATCCAACGCATGCAGTCAGAAATGCAGTCATTATGCCTTTACCAAATAAACTGGATGAATCATCTGGGTAAGGCCAAAGAGAAATATTAATGATTTATATATTGATTATTAAAAACTGTTACTATGGGAACCTAGTTCTGTATAAAATCAAGAAAAGGATGAAAACAAGTATCTACACAAGATGTTATACATATTTTTATTATAGAATCTATTCTTAAGATGAATACATTGATAAGGGTAACTTCAGAAGATACAGTGTTTTACATATGAGATGATTTACAGTGTAACACTTTTCTTGACAATGATAGGGAGAGCTCAGAGGATCCAATATATGAAGATATTGAGAGTCTGGGGACACCATTGTCGTCGATAGATAATTTACATGCAGTACAAGAAGAAAACTCCTGTGATAATAATTCTAAGGTAAAGGATTTTTATCAGGGTCTACGCATGCTTTTGCTAAAAAAAAATTGATTTAATTATTTGATCCTTTTAGTTTTTATCACTTTTTTAACTTGTTGTACCATATTTTTTGAGCATAAACTTTGAGTTTTAAATTTACTGATTTCTGTACCAATACTAGTATTCTTAATTAACAAAGAAATTTAATTTGAAAAAAAAAAAGAATTCAATATTCAATGATTTTCATATTAGAATAATTGAAGTCAATATTAAAAGTGAAATATAATTTTCATACGCCCGTCAAAGACGGGATGTAATATGGTATGGCTTCATCCGTCCGTCCATCTGTCTGTCCGGACCTTGTGGGCAGGATACAGACTGAACCGTAAGCTCCAGGATTTTACAACCTGGTACATTTGATCACCATGATGAGAGGAAGATGCCTATTGTTTTTCAAGGTCAAAAGTCAAGGTCGTAATATCACATAGTAGGAAATCTTATTAGGAAACCCTTGTGGGCAGGATACAAATCGAACCATAAGCTCCAGGATATTACAACTTGGTATATTTGATCACCATGATGAGAGGAAGATGCCTATTGTTTTTCAAGGTCAAAAGTTAAAGGTCAAGGTCAATATTACTTAGTAGGAAAACATTGTAGGCAGGATACAAACTGAACCGTAAGGTCCAGAATATTGCAACTTGGTACATTTGATCACCATGATGAGATGAAGATGCCTATTGTTTTTCAAGGTCAAGGTCGCAGTATCACTTGGTTGGAAAACCTTGTAGGCAGGATACAAACAACCATAAGCTCCAGGATATTGAAACTTGGTACATTTAATCACCATGATGAGAGGAAGATGTCTATTATTTTTCAAGGTCAAGGTCACAGTATCAATTAGTAAGAAAACCTTGTAGGCAGTATACAAACCGAAATGTTGGGGCTAGGACCGTCAAACTTTGTACACAAACACTTTATGCCAAGTGGAGGATGCCTATTGTTTCTTAAGGTCAAGGTCGTAGTAGCAGGATGCAGACTGATTCATTGGGTAAGGACCATTAAACTTGGTACACATGCATCTTATGCCAAGTGAAAATATTACATAGAGAGTACATGATTTATCTTGGGGTTTTTTTTATGCAAAGAAAGTATGTCACACTCTGATGATTGCTGATACTACTTGAAGGCAAGTTCTACAAATCATGATGCAAGAAAAATGCCCTATATTAGCTTTTCACGGGCGTATTATGTACCATTGGCGTTACTCTTGTTATACAACTGATATGCAATGATGAGAATGAAATAAATGTTGTATTTCAGCATTTTTATATACGTCTTCAGACAGGAAGTATTTGGGAACAGTGATGTTTGTACGCATGTCCATCTCTCTGTCTGGTTTTCTGTTTCTCATTTTTCTGTCCCTTGTCAAGCTGAAACTCGCTGTGTAGCTTCTTTGAGGGTCATTTAAGATGATGTTGCAATATTGATTGATTTTGACATCTCTTGCAGGAGTTTTTTTCCTTTATATCAGAGTACATGATTTGTCTGTGTAACTCCTCCCTCAGTTTTCAAGTGAGGACCTTCTTATTTTACAAAGTGTTTGTATGGGTATTTAAGATGAGCATTTCGCAAGGATTTTGATTTTCTTCAATTTTTGAGAAAATTACAGGTTGTTGACCTCCTGAGGAAACATTACAACTTACAAAGAAAGTACATAATTTGTATGTCTAGCTTCTTCAGTTTGTGGGAAAACATCCAATTTTACAAAGAGAGTACATAATTTGTCTAACTCTTCCCACACTTTTCATGTAGCATTTTGATTTCCTTCACTTTTTGAGAAAATTGCAGTTTGTTTAATTTCCTGAGTTTTTGAGGAAATATTAAATAGAGAGTACATGATTTGTCTCCTTCAAGTGAGGACCTTCTACTACTTAGTGATTTGATGGATAATGAAGATGTTCATATGGCAAGGATTCTGATTTTCTTCAATTTATGAGAAAATTACTGGTTATTGAACTTTGTCAGTTTTCAGGAAATATTACGAAGTGAGTACATGATTTGTCCATTTCACAATTTTCGAGCTGAGACCTTTGTAAACAACTTGGAAGATTTACATATATTGCAAGGATTTTGATTCCCAACAATTTTTTAATTTTCTTTAATGTTTCAAAAAAGTTAGAGGTTGTTAAACGTAGTCAGTGTTTGGAAGATATTTCTCTATTTACCTCCTGTGACAGTTTTTAAGCTAGGATCTTATATTCATATGATGCAACAGGAAGTATGCCATAGCTTGGTGATGGCTGGCACTACTTTGATTAAGTAAAATTCTAAACCCTACATAAGCTTGTGACTTGTGTATTATGTACTATTTCCAGTTCTCTTGTGGGAGTTTGTGTTTTGAATTACTTGGCAGAAAAAACCCAAGCACAAGGATCTCATATCATAAAGCTACCATGAAATCTCATCACCTATATATAGCTACATCAAATCTTGTGTGATGTTGATTGCATAGTATTTCCTTGATGTTTAAGGATTTCAAAATCTTAAATTTTAAATGATTTAGATAGGAATGTCATTAGAAAATATTAGAATGAACCGTGTACAAGTACGTAATCCCATGTAACGAATTAGTTTGTATGTTTCACAGGTGGTGTGTAAGTTTGACAGGCGACGGAGACATGGTCGCAGACCTGTGGATGTAGAAAAGGTGATGATATGGCACGAATATGAGGCCTATCTACTGCAGGTGAAACAGATCGGAACATCAGCTTGTGGGCCCACTGCAATACTAACTGTGCTTGTAAGTATCGGGGTTGGATGTTCATTGTTTTCATGGGCTAACCCACAAATGAAATCTTCCAGGAACAACTGAACTTCTTCAACCACAGAAATCTCACCCCACTAAAACAAATGATTATACAGTAGTTAGCTGACTGCACATGGTGGAGGTTTACGTAGATCTCGTATGATCGTCTGTTGCACATGAATGAAGTATTGTTAATGGCAAATTTAGACATTTAAAGACGGATTGCTGATCAAGATCTACTGTCCATTATACCATTGAAAAATTGTTTTATACCAAAGAAAATATGGAAATGCATCCGTGCATAGAAAAGAGGATGAAAGCTATATTTAGAACAATAGATTATATCCATGTGTAATTGTTTTATTTACAGAAAGCATTCGATTATCAAGTTGATAAGGAAGAAGTTTGCAAGAAAATTGTTACTAACTCCAGAATGGAAACGGCACCAATCAGTTACTATTTGTTTTCTCGATCTGTGGCAGGTAAGATCACCTACAGTTTATCTGTTTATCAGGCTTATACTGCTTAAAGTTACTGGAAATAAATTCATGAACTCTGTTGTTTTATCAAAATTAGTATACAATAATTTTCATATTAGAATTGTTGAAGTCAATCTAAAAAGTGGAATATTTTTTGTACAATTGATATGCAATGATGGGAATGAATTAAATGTTGTATTTTATGGAAATGAAGGGAAACTTTGAACTTTATAGGTACAACAGCACAGCAGCTGATTGAGGGTGTTCAGAATCTGACCCGAGGTACCATACAGGGAAGATTTTTCCACTTTTATCCTGCCAGAAAAGTGGAACTCCTGAAATGGCTAGGAGATTGGATAAAGAAAGGTAAACATTTAGAAAACCCATAGATTATAACACATTATCATTATGACCATATAATACATGTTCAAAGTGAAATAGTGTAGTATTCTAAAATTGATTACTACCAATGAGATTTCATATTTTAAAAAAAGCCTAACTTAAAATATGTTTTTTTATGTCAGGTGCTGTTCCTATTGCAACATTGAATTTACAAAGGGGTGTGAAACCTGGTTGGACCATTCCTGATGCCTGGCATCATCAGATGATTTATGGAGTTAGCTCCAAAGGTGAGCTGTCATTCATATTGTCATCTTATTGAAATAAATTTTGATATCAAAAATGATTAGGGAGAGAATTTTTAAAATCATGCTGAAAGGAACTTAATAGATTGATTTTTTCTTAGGCCCACTATCATTATTAGGTCACCTGTCGAGCTGTAAGCTCAAGTGAGCTTTTCTGATCACCTGTTGTCCTCTGTCCGTCTGCGAACCATGGGTCAATCTCAACCAAACTTATCACAAAGTATCATTGGATAAAGGGGATTCAAAGTTGTTCAATTGAAGGGCCACATCCCTTTCCAAGGAGAGATAATTAAGAAATAGTGAGGAATGTATTGTGGTGAGAACTGGATTGACACAATCAGATAGCTCCAAAAGCACCAGAATAAAGATAATGGGGTCCTGGAATCAAATACTTGTTGCCCCCAATAAAGTAAATATAGTGCCAGCTTTAAAAAATATTCTCAAGAACCACTAGGCCAGAAAAGACAAAACTTTTATGAAAACTACCTTTAAAAAAGTTGACTCAAAATTTTTCAAATCATGGTTCCCAGATGTAGAATGGGGCACAATAGGGGATCAAAGTTTTAAATGAGAATATCTTGGAAAAACAAATTTAAAATCTTCTTAATTGATTATTATGCTCAAATCATGGTCCAAGGGGGTAAGGTGGCACCACAGTAGGAAATCAAATTTTCACCTTACATGCAATCTGAATTCATTGTTTACCACATTCCAACGACAGGAAAACTCAGAGAAATAGAGAGCTTGCATATGTGTCTGAATTAGGTGGTGTTTCGGAGGTTTATTCAGCCTCAGTTTTATTTTGGAAAAATCACATTGAAACCGCTACAATTTATGCCACAAGAAAAATGAAATTCAATGAATGCCTTAGATATATTTGGCATGAAACTGTTCACGTTCCAGCGAGAAAATACACAGGAGATGGAAGTTTCAGAATTTGGGTTTATAAATTCATTTTAATAGAATTACAATTATTTTTTTATCAAGTTCAAACATTTTCTGATTACCAGCGAATGCAACTTATCATTGATATCACTGCCGACTAGAAAACTTGGCATTGTAGATTGCTATTTAGATAGAAAGAAGGTACATGTAGGTCTACTGATTTTCAAAACATCAAATGTTTAACATTCATAAATAAAAAAATTATGTTGAAACACATTGAGACTTCTTAAACTTCCAAATGACAGTATGTGCAACTCCTGATTATCACTGACTGTAAGAATACACCACACTGCTTAAATCTATAAAGTAAAATAGGTTTTTTAAAATGCTCAGTTATTGGGAAAATACACTTACAGTACATATTTGTTTTGAAATATCATATATTGATTGATTCAAAGATTTACAAGGAAATATATGGGAAGAAAATTTGAAAATCTTCAAGAACAGGACCATAATTAGTATGCAATCAACCTCAGATAGTGCAGATCTCGGAGATAGGATGGGGCCACAATAGGGGATCAAGGTTTTACATGTGAATATAAATCTGACCATGATTAGTCAGATTGATATTCAAGTATTCAGATGTAGTGCAGATTCATAATTGATCAAATCATGGTCCCTGCCCAGGGGGCAAGGATGGAAATAAAATAGGAATTCAAAGTTTTACATGAGAGAATGTAGGAAATTTTAAAAATTTTTGTTCAAGACAGCAGGGCTACACTAAATCATGATAATACCAGGGCATGCAAATATTCGGAAGTCGATTAGATTTTTTTTGCTTTTCAAATTATGGACACTGGGGTTAAAATTGGGGATCAAATTTAACATATTACATGAATATAGTGAGTGGAAAATTAAAGAAATTTCTCCAGGACAGTAAGGCCGTGCTGGTAACATTGATAATGAAACATCCTTTATTGTTTGGACTCAAGTTCAGTTAAGTCATGACCCCATGGAGCTAGGGTGGGGTCATAATATGGGGATGTGGAAAATAAACAAGACCTGTACAAATATTCTGAAAAATAGCAGGGCCAAGGTGACTCTTGTGAGCATTGTGGTCCACGGGCCTCTTGTTTTTGTTGAAAGATTTTCAAGATTTCTCTATAGCACATGTCTATACTAGAACTTTGAAAAAACATTTCAGGTGTTTACTTGACAAATCCATTAGAAATTGTTCCCGAGGAGACCATTATGGAACAGCTAACCAGTGATTCCATTCTCCTGATCCGACGGCAGGATGTGGTCAACCGTTTTCGTGATTGGTCACCACTAAATGATCTAATCACCAAGAAGGACAAAAGATGGAATGAAATGAATGTATTAGGTACTTATTTTCAAAATTTAGACAAAAAAGTGTCGTGGATCTAAGGTTTTGGAAACCATGATCTTGAAGTCTGGTGTCACAATAGCTGTCCTAACTTTTGCGTAAGTCTTTGATAGTCCTCTTAAAATGAACAAAGCTACAATCTGTTGGTGAGTTATAGATCAAGCTACAGTCTGTTGGTGAGTTATAGATCAAGCTACAGTCTGTTGGTGAGTTATAGATCAAGCTACAGTCTGTTGGTGAGTTATAGATCAAGCTACAGTCTGTTGGTGAGTTATAGATCAAGCTACAGTCTATTGGTGAGTTATAGATCAAGCTACAGTCTGTTGGTGAGTTATAGATCAGTGTAAGTTTCGCTCTGATAAACCTATTTTCAGTGTTGTAGGGAGAGGGCATAAATAGGCTATGCCTGCTGCCTGATCCCATTCACTTTGGGAATAAAATATAGTTTAAATTAAATTATTTTCAGTGGACTCTCGGGATTTGAAAATTTCATCAAATTCAGTTTTCCAGACATTTTTTTTCCTGCAAACATTGCTTATATTTGGAGTGTAGTTATATATCAATGATTTACAAATGTAAGTTTCACTTTAATTTAACTGTCAGTGGACATTTGGCCCTTGAACTGAAAATTTCAAAAAGCTCACAGTTTCCTTGCCCCTTTTTTACACTGTGGATTCAGATAATGAATTGATTTTTGGTTTGTACTTATATCATGCAATTACAGATCTACATCAAGTTTCCTGTCCATGTGTGTATTGACATGTGTAGTATTAACATATGTGTATTGACGTGTGTAGTATTGACGTGTGTGTATTGACTTGTGTAGTATTGGCATGTGTATATTGACATGTGTAGTATTGATGTGTGTGTATTGACTTGTGTAGTATTGACATGTGTATATTGACATGTGTAGTATTGACACGTGTAGTATTGACATGTGTGTATTGACGTGTGTGTATTGATGTGTAGTATTGACATGTGTGTAGTATTTACACGTGTGTAGTATTGACACGTGTGTAGTATTGACATGTGTAGTATTGACATGTGTGTATTGACATGTGTGTATTGATGTGTAGTATTGACATGTGTGTAGTATTGACACGTGTGTAGTATTGACATGTGTAGTACTGACATGTGTAGTATTGACATGTGTGTAGTATTGACATGTGTAGTATTGACGTGTGTAGTATTGACGTGTGTAGTATTGACGTGTGTAGTATTGACGTGTGTAGTATTGACGTGTGTGTATTGACGTGTGTATTGACACGTGTAGTATTGACACGTGTAGTATTGACATGTGTGTATTGACACGTGTAGTATTGACATGTGTGTAGTATTGACACGTGTAGTATTGACATGTGTGTATTGACGTGTGTGTATTGACGTGTGTATTGACACGTGTAGTATTGACACGTGTAGTATTGACATGTGTAGTATTGACGTGTGTAGTATTGACGTGTAGTATTGACATGTGTGTATTGACGTGTGTAGTATTGACATGTGTGTAGTATTGACATATGTGTATTGACATGTGTAGTATTGACATGTGTGTATTGACACGTGTAGTATTGACATGTGTGTAGTATTGACGTGTGTAGTATTGACGTGTAGTATTGACATGTGTGTATTGACGTGTGTAGTATTGACATGTGTGTAGTATTGACATATGTGTATTGACGTGTGTAGTATTGACACGTGTAGTATTGACATGTGTAGTATTGACATGTGTGTATTGACATGTGGTGTATTGACATGTGTGTATTGACTTGTGTAGTATTGACATGTGTGTATTGACATGTGTAGTATTGACATGTGTGTATTGACTTGTGTAGTATTGACATGTGTGTATTGACATGTGTAGTATTGACACGTGTAGTATTGACATGTGTAGTATTGACATGTGTAGTATTAACATGTGTGTAGTATTGACATGTGGTGTATTGACGTGTGTAGTATTGACATGTGGTGTATTGACATGTGTGTATTGACTTGTGTAGTATTGACATGTGTAGTATTGACATGTGTAGTATTGACACGTGTAGTATTGACGTGTGTAGTATTGACATGTGTGTATTAACATGTGTGTAGTATTGACATGTGTGTATTAACATGTGTGTAGTATTGACATGTGGTGTATTGACGTGTGTAGTATTGACATGTGTAGTATTGACATGTGTGTATTGACTTGTGTAGTATTGACATGTGTGTATTGACATGTGTAGTATTGACATGTGTAGTATTGACATGTGGTGTATTGACATGTGTGTATTAACACGTGTAGTTTCTTTGTTGTTATACATCCTATTTGAGAATTTTTCACTGATTTAGAGAGATCTCCAGCTCTTGGTGAAGTGTCCCAAATTTTGACCTTTACATGGGTCTGAATTTTGACCTTTACATGGGTCTGAAGGCTGTAGGAGTGAGAGTTCACCTACAGTGACATGGGACCTCAGTTTTTATCCTCTCATCTGAAAGACCCACAACTTTCACTTCTAAGGCCAGGCACTTGGTGAAGCAACAGTCACTACTTATTTTAAATGCCTTGGGTTTGACACTGCCACTGGGGATCAAATCTGAGACCTTTTAATTGCTAAGTGGGTGCCTTAACCACTTGGGTACTACACCTGGTTGAAGCAAAATTGTTACATTGCAATTTTAACATAATTTTTCCCCCCTTATTTCTAACTTTAGGTCAGGTAGTAAATGTTCTTCGAGAGGCCTGCACTGCTATGTATCAACAACCACCCAATTACCGCGCCCAGCTGACCTCCCACATTGCTATCCCAGCAGCCTACCGAGCAGGCATCACGCTGTTTGTTCGTCAGAATACTGAAGTGGCTCAAGAGCTTTTTAGTGCACCTGAACTGGAATGCAAAGACTAAGCATGCTCTGTCACCCGTGACACTTCCTGTATCATCACCTTGGTAACGTGGTGCGCTGTATCATCACCTTGGTAATGTGGTGCCCTGTATCATCACCTTGGTAATTTGTTGCTTCTGAGCATTACTTTCAGGTGGCTTCAACTTCAGTCTTTCCATATTTATTTTTTTCTAACACTGACACTTAATAGTTAAATTCAATAAATGTTAGTAATTTTGAAAACCTTACACTACCATGTTTTTAAGACAATTGGCCACTCTTTTATTTAGACATCAGTTTTCATTTCTAGCCCCAATTTTTGAAGAAACCTTAGATCTGTGGCATGCAGAAGAAAGCCTGCTGTTATTCCCGACAATAAATTCCGGTCATTGACCTACACTGAGAGTACATTTCCGAGAAACGTGTTACCAGTTGTATTTATAGTTAAGACAATAACGCTGACTTAAAAGCAAATGAGTTTACGTTTAATAAATTAAAATACTGGTTAATCATTTTATTTCATAAATCATCAAAGCAATAGGTCAATTTTGTCCAAATTTTGGCTAGACTAATGACTCGGGCTGTCCATGCTGATCGAGCACTCTTTTTTAATCTGTAGTTAAGATAATGCTGCTGTGGTATATCAGGATATCCCAAGATGTGCCTGGATTCAGTTCACAGTCGAAATGTGCTTCTAATTTGCCGTGTTCATTTTGTATAGATCTGAGGGCCTAATCCAGACTAGTGACTCATGCTGTCCTGACTAATCATGACCATCAATGTGATCTGTATTAAGGTTGAAAGAGTTTATCAAATCAGTGCAAATTGATTTAATCATGAAAGATAGAATGATATGTAATAAGTACATATGTCAAAAAGGCTAAAAAAAATATGCGGGTGGGAGGGGGGGGGCTTAATTTAATAAAAAAAATTATTTTATTAAATAATACACTGGCCAATTTGAACTTGGAATCTGCAGGTCAGTAACCGCATACCTTATCCACTGAGCTACGTAAATATACAAACAAATCGCTTGTTACCAGTAATTTCACAAAACATTTGATTCGCCATTTTTGTGATGTATCATAAAATGTATAAGTCTTGATGTAGTTAGCTCCCTAAACATTTGTGTACACAGGTTACCGGTATGATTGACAACCAATGATGTTTATTTAACACTGGTTTGTCATTTCATAAAGAGATGAAAACTATCTTGTCTAATTATGATAGTATATTAATTTCAATCTTATAATAACAAATTAACAACTTACTCCTAAAATGGAAAGCATCAGCACATCAGAAGCATGGTGTGAAATGGATTGAAATAGAAATGAAAACATTGGGAATATTTTATTTAAAAAAACGGGTATTGATTGAACAATTTTCACATAAAAAAGTGTATGCAAGTATTAAAAAATATTCCTCTGACATTTCTAGGAAAATTATCTGAAGTCTCGTTGAACTAGACATCTTGATCAAAGAATTCATTAACATTTTGGCCAGTTTTGCTCATTTATACTCCTAATTTTTTAAGATTTGAGCTTGAGAAAGGGTTCTTCACTTTATTGGTTTTCAGCCAGCTCCTCATAGAAAGAAGTAGTGGCCGATTGTCAGAAAATATGGTACACCTATGAATTAACTTTCTTTCAATTATAGCAAGGGATCTTTTAGTTTGAGAACGTTATTCTGAGTAATTATCCTTTGCAATTGACTTTATTTTTTATTCATTAATTAATTATAATATCAATTATGTTGAAGAAAAAAAAATATCACACCTAACATTTGAACATGCATGTATTATTGATATTCCATTAGTCAAACCAAAAGCAGAAATGTGAATGAAGACATTACATGTATATGTATATCTTGCATTGTTTTCCCATGTTTTTATTTTGTTTTTGAATGTTGGTTTAAATTTTATTGTCATGTACATTATTTCATTGAAAGAAGTATAGTTAACAGTTTTATGAGTGTGTGAAGCTGGATGATTTCCAGACATTTAACTCTTGTTCTTGGAGTCTTGTATTCATTTTTAATTGCTTGCTGGATTAATAATCATGTAGATATGTGCATTCAGCTATTATGAAATGAAGTTTATTAAAAGGTTTCCTGGCCATTGCAAAGAACAAATAAGTCTTAATTTGGTGCTGCAGTTCACTGTACTTTAAAAGCATATTTTTGGTTGTATATTTTATTTTCATAAAAAGATGCTTTTTTTTACTCTATCACGGATATTTTCTATGTTAGAAGAATGTCAAACAATTATTGTTGGTGCATACCTGATTAAGGTTTACTGAAGATTCATACCTGATTAAGATGAACTGAAGATTCTTACCTGATTAAGGTTTACTGAAGATTCATACCTGATTAAGGTTACCTGAAGATTCATACCTGATTAAGGTTTACTGAAGATTCATACCTGATTAAGGTTACCTGAAGATTCATACCTGATTAAGGTTACCTGAAGATTCATACCTGATTAAGGTGTACTGAAGATTCATACCTGATTAAGGTGTACTGAAGATTCATACCTGATTAAGGTTAACTGAATATTCATACCTGATTAAGGTTTACTGAAGATTCATACCTGATTAAGGTTAACTGAATATTCATACCTGATCAAGGTTTACTGAAGATTCATACCTGATTAAGGTTAACTGAAGATTCATACCTGATTAAGATGAGCTGAAGATTTTACAGTTATACATTACTGAATTATGTATGATTTTGCAAGTTTCCTGTTGCTGATTATCATTATTTTGTTGCTTTGATAAGAATCCCAATTTCATATTCTTATGATGAGATGAGGTCTGAAAATGAGTACCTGCAATATGTCAAAATTAGTATATTTTAAGAACAAACTGAATTAAAACAATTGCCAGTATAAGTCATAGCAGTAATGTTAAACTATAGACAATTATTGCTGCATAGGACAATTTTTAAAGTTTGTTTTACATTATATTATTACCAGTAAATGATATGTTTCAACCTGTCAGGTAAAAAAGAGTGAAGAGTGGTAGATTAAGATATGTTGACTATAATGATTCATGTACCAGTGTTTGTAAGAATGAATATACAAATGAAGTGTACAGTGATTTAGGGGGTTCTTAATGGTGGGGACTTGTATTTTCTAATTTGATGTACTATGTAATTATACTGTTTTAAATAGAGAATATGTAGGCTTCTAATTACTAGGTTGTTTGCGGTATCAAATATTTTAAGGGTTTCAGAATATGGAAGCATAATAAGTGTATGTATTTGTATTCTCTATACATGTATTATATATGTGTATTTATGATCAATCATGTACATGCCAATGCAAAAAATAAATCATGCTAGAATTGACAAGTCAAGTTAATGATGTGATGAGACTAAAATGGAGTATACTAATGGACTGGAAATTTCATTTTATTCAGATGGAAAAAGCATATACATTTGTTGAAAATTTCGGGAATCCAAAGGCGACTTCAAATGAAATCTGTACAGTTCTCTGGCGAGTTGAAAGTTATTTTGCACATATGTTATCGGAAATGCAGGGACAATGTCTGTTCCTTTCCCATCATTGTAAAAGTGTAAAAAGTTGCTGTAAAGGTCACTGTGAAGGATAACTTGTAAATTTGATTTGATGTAAAGATTATATGATTTAAATGTAGAATTGTTATGGAGAATGGCTTCATCTGGATCACCGGTTTCATTGGTCTCTGTGGATTCTGCTACTTCTTGTATTGTTTTTGATGCACATCTTTTTGAATGACCACACTTTAGAAACTTTGATCCACACATATTTGAAGAATTATTTGTACACAAAGTAGTAAGATACATGATTTCTTCATTCCATACGTCACTAATCCCATCAATAACCACAAGGTTTCCAAGTCCCATCGGGGCAAATGGAGCATGATTCTTCCTGCCATAGAATTCTGGGTAATCTTTTGTAGGGTTAATGCCACTTGACCTCTGTTGCATTCGAAAGTCCTCCCACACTTTATCAATGAATGTATGAAGGACATAGAAAACTGGGTCAAAGGCACCTATTTCTATCTTCTTCATGACCCCACCAACCCATACATGTACATTGTTGTGAAGCTGTTCAAGATTTTTGCTTGACTTTGTGTTGGGGTAACTGATGTTGCCAAGGTAATTTTCCTCAAGGATGTTTTCAAGGTCGTTAGCACTCATTAGATGCCTGAGGGAAGACACTTGACGATGTAGTAAACCAAAACCGAACTGTGTGTCCCAGTTTTTGAAAGGTCCAGTTTTTACTTCCCCATCTCCATTACCAAGGAATAAATGTGACCACATCACAGATTCCGAGGGGTGGGGGAGAGGTTCATCTAGGGTGCAGTCCCAGTAAGGTAGGGTGACATTTGGAATCTTCTGTCTCAGGGCATTTTCAAATCTGAAAGTGGAAAAGATTTTTGAGAGGAACAATTTCTAGCATGTGGTTCAGTTCATTTGTTGATACTGACTTTTACTGTACATATTAAATCAATGATAAGTGACAACCCAAGCAAAGGATCCTCTCACAGAAGAGCAACATTCAATGAATACCATTCTCAAACATTGCTGTTAGATAAATATTTCTTGACATTTGATCTAGACATTAATATACATATTTTCCCTTCCACCTACATACTCTATGAAGCTGAAGGATCAAGTGGCACGATTCTTTTCATTGTGTCTACCGTTTCAATTGATTATAGACCGATGGTTCCCTATGACCCTGCTTCATCAAAAATGTTCTCCCTCCTGCCAACTATGTATGTTGAGCATGGATGAGGCTTGGAAATTATACAATATTCCTGCTGTTGTATCCTTACATTTACAATATGTTACTGATTGTGACCTATGCCCTGTAAATCCAAAAATATACCACTTCCTGCTATATTTGTACAAAGTATGAGACCAAAAAAATGTTATACTAATATTTTTATGGTGCCCATGACAGTGTTACATTCAATCACTGAACTTGACCTATGACCCCAATTTTCTCTCTACCAAGTATGAGAAAGAAAACTGTGATAGCACAGAATGTATTTAAATGATGCCCATGACATTGTTACATTCAACCACTGACTGACCTTGACCTATGACCCAAATTCCTCTCACCTCCCATATCTGTTCCAAATGTGAAACAAAACTGGTAAAATACTATTTGTTTGGTGTTCACATTTTCACCCAGAAAGTAGGGACCTTCTTCTCCCAGCCTGTTATATGGGACCAACATTTAAAAACATACTGCTATATCAACATTTTTCCAATTTGTAAAGAGAACATTGTTGAAATCTACTTACAACAATAGGAAGACCCTGTGCCAACCAAGAAATCCTGGTCCTCCATGAGCTGCCGTGTTACTGGATGACCTGGAGTGGATGTTGGCTAGAAGGTCGTACTTGTTCAGGCTTACTGTCTGCATCGCATTAAAGACATTATTTTGACATTTTTAGAGATGTTTACAAATTTCTGATGAACATTTAGTATATATAGTACATTTAGTATATATTGTACATTTAGTATATATAGTACATTTAAAGAGCACTATAGCTACAATAACCATTTATAAAAGAAAGATCAGTTAATTTACAAACTTTTCCCTTTTTTTCTAAGATTTTATTCTACAAATAGGTTTAATGTCTAACGTGAAGTAATGCTTCACCCAAAAACTAATAGAATGAAGCTGACTGATGTTAGGGATGAGATCAAAAGATCGATGTGGGATGAAAATCAAAATTCAAATGGTTTGGAGGGAGTAAAATCTCCCATATGTTTGTCATCCAACATCAATTACACTTTAGTGGAAAAAGAAAAAAGACAAGCGACTGTTAAAAACTACCTAATAATATTACATTTTAATGAACATTTAATAGTTTTAATGTACACATTCATTTGTGAACAAACAGTAGAAAAGGTACACAGTATTATTTATACTCGTATGTTTTTACTTGTTGATTAGTTTCAACATTCATCATATGTAGTTTTAAAGGGGGGGGGGGGGGGGTTCTTGGTGAAAACTGTGAGTTTATTTTTTTGTCAGACATTGAACTTTTGATCTCACCCCTTACTGAAAGGTCATTTAAATGAACGAAATAAGTGTATGTAATATGTCAGGTGTTGTTCTATTTCATACACATGTTGGATCTTACACTGTCATTTTTAAGCAGATTGACTGCAGCATGGAAGTTCTCCCTTTCTTTGTCACTTAACAGACGGTATTCCTTCCTAATTCTAGTTTCTCCTTTCTTGGGAAGTATGAACAGAGAGTTCAGCCAAGAGATGTCGATTTCTGTTAGGGGGAACTCGAACCTAGGATCTGACGTGGCAAACATGGATTCATCATGGATGTCAAAATCCAGTGCCTGCTCAAATTCCAAAAATTCAATCTTCACTGTGCCATTGATGTTAACTGGGTTAATGAATACACCTTGACCCATAATTTGAGTCATTTTTCCCAGCAGCAGGATACAGAAAAACTACAATGCAACAGTAGCGAAGTACTAATTCAATCCAGAGTGCTGATTTTGTTGTCCACTCTCATGCATGTTTCAAAAGCAGCATTAATTTCTATCAAATCATTTCAAGGATTCAATTTTTGTCACATACCATGTTTTTGTCAGAAAAATCCTGTTCCTTAGTTGAATAATTCATGAATGGTCCATCATGAAATTACAAACATGGCACCCAATACTTGCTTACAAATACCACTACCACAAGGAGACCTCTTCGTGTACTGAATACGTTTTTGTACTCTTAACCTCGGGGCATATTACGTGTATTTTGTTCATATATAAGCTGTCTAGTATAACCTCACCTTAAATTATGCAACACCTCTCCACTATAGATACTCACACTAGACTAATAATCAAGTGAGGAAATTCTGTTCTAATGCTGCTGTTAGTTTTAGGACAATAATTGTCTGCATACTGTTCATTGCAGTTATTCAGACCATGGTTAAAAATCAAGATGATAAAATGGACTATATACAATTTGATCCCTGCCACTCCTGCCTGTACATTCAAGCGTTCAAGAGAGAGCATTAAAACTTATAGGTTTTTGAAGAAGTCAAGGCCTATAGACTCACTGAAAAGTAATAGATTTTATAATCATCGTTTTATGTTGTTTTATTCTTCAACACTGAACATAAGTACATAATAATAAGTACATGTACCTCTATTAAAAGGAAGTATCACAGATAATACACAATAAGATCATCAATAATCCTGATCATAAAACAGCATATGTAATTCAAAATCATTGTAAAAAAAAAAAAAAAAACTTTTCATCACAGAGATAAACTAATGATCCTGAATTTCATTACAGCACTTTACATACATTCACACACTCGCTCTCATTCAAATAAACAGGTAATCTCATTCATTCCCAGGATCACTAAAAGTTGACCCTATGATCGTGGAACATGGCAGTTTTGTAGTCTCTCAATGGCTTTAGAAAGTTCAGCTGCTTCAGCACTGGGCACATTATCTGGAGTTGTTTCAAATACCCATGCAAGAATTTTTAGTAAATGGGGTGTGTCCAAGTTAGGTGCTGCTCCCATGATCAGCTGTTTCATTTCATCTACTTCTACTTTGCTGTAAAAATAATAATTTATAAGTGAGTCACACTGATATTGGAGAGGAAGGTAAAAAGATGAATTTTGCTCCTTCACTCTTTGACTGGTCCAGTGGTTTTACTGAATAAAATACCATTGCATGTCTTTAATAGTGCTTGGTTAGAATTCTGGTGATTGCTGTAAATTCTATCATAAAGAAACCTATCGAATCTAAGAATTTACCTGCTTTCTCCAAGCTTTTGTTTTACATTCTCTCCAAAATTGATTCTATCTTGTTTAATCCACTTCAGAACTTCATCAAGGAATGGCCCAAACCTTCCTTCATCATCCTGAAGAAGAAAATAAAAAAACATTCATAATAATTTGCTGCAAGTATACATTGAAAAAAAAAAAGACTCAATCAGTATACATATATCATGATCTGGAAATTTCATACACTTGTGTATCTTAAACTTTATATTTTGTTTTCAAGAAAATAACCCCTTCCTGGAAATGCAATCCAAAAATTAAAGAATTATTAAAACAGATAAAGATTGACTGCTTATAAATAACATATGCTCTTATTTAACCTCTTTGAACATTTCCTTGTAGTCAATATCATCGGTATTCTGAGCCTCCAGCTCAAGTTCAGCTCCTTTGATGAGAGCAACCATGGCCTCCTCGTCCACTGCCGGCAGTACTGTTCGTATACCAGTTCTCAGTTCATCCTTTGTAATCTTGCCTGGATTTCCCTTTTCAACATCAATGGATGTCAGTTGATTCAAAAGCTGTTCTATCTTGGTCATTTGATCATGGTAAATTTCTTCGTCAGTCTGAAAAAAAAAATTATTTTTAATTTTTTTTTTACCTTTAATAAAATCCATACGGTAGAGGCAAAACAGGGTAAATGTTTTCCGTTAAAACAAAATTAAGTTGAATTCCCATATAACTCAGAGTACAGCAATATAAACAATTATTTTCTTACATTGTTTTCCAAAACTCCCCAGAATAATCCTATGATGTCATCAGTGGAGTATTTCTGACAGGCATCATGTAGATTGTATCCCCACTCCACCTTCATCTGCTCCATAGCAAACCGCCGACTGAGGTACGTATCCAGGAAATCGGCCATACTGTCTCTCTTCTCCCCTTCCGGTTTCTAGCGACAAAATTTACGTTTAATAGTTAACTCAATTCTCCATCCAACCAAATTTCAGAATATATACCCATGTGCAGATTACTACAAAATTTTATTATTCATAGTATACCCCTAATTGAAATTATGCTTACAGATTCATCATGTGCGGCTTTTTCCCTCCATATGTCTCGAATGAGCAGCAGACAATCCCTCTTTCCTAGATGACGATTTCTGACAGGTCCATCAAATCTTAGGTATTTTGGAACAGATGGTCCAGTTCCCTAATAGGAAAACATATCAGTATTGAACATGAGAAGAACACGGTGACACTTAAAATTCTTCCAGGGCATTGGTAACAATTGTTTTCAATTTTATGATCCCTTGGCAATATGATGATCATATGTTTAATGTGCAATGCATGTATAATTTTTTAAAAAGAAAATCATAGGTAAATTCATGTGCATAACGAAAATTGAGCAGTACTTGTCCATCAAAATATTCAGCTCCACCAGAATCAACAGGTCCACCTGCTTGGATTTCTGCCAGCAAAACATCCACGAGGTCATTTGAAGACTTCCCATCAGATAGTTCCTTCCACCGAACAACACCCCCAGATATAACATCAGCACTTTTCTCCCAATCAGGTCTAGAGAAAATTACAATTATTGATTTTAAACTGGCATCACATAAAAATGATAGCAAGAGTGATCAATTTTCATCTCAATACATTAAATTTGTTGTTCCAATATTGTAACTGCATGTACATGTATTAGAAAGAACATAGAAAAATAGCCTTTCACCTCTCTCACATTAATTAAAATGTGCAATAGTCCTTTGTAAGTGTTCTTTAACAGTATTACCTTGGAGTTGAAGCTCGTTTCATCTGTTCTAATTCTACATAGAACTCGTCTCTCTGTCTGGTGACCTGTTTCTGGATATCCAGAAGTGTGCTACAAAAGATTTACACAGTCCATGTACAATGTATATAAGTCGCACTGTTGGTGTGCAAATAAGGAATTCAAAAAATTTATAGATCTATACAATATAAAACTGAATACTGTATGATCCAAATTTTTTTTTTTATAAAATATCAATACATCCCTTCATTTTAAAATGCTGGTATCAAAGTATAGTTTATGTACAGTGAAACCTGTATAACCCGACATGCACTGGAAGACAATTATTTTTGTCAGAATACACAGTGTGTCAGAATAAAAAGTGTAAAAAACAATGAAAATATGGAACTGAAAATGAAAGTAAGGGTCTGAAGATGTTGTCTAAACTGTATAATTTTTGTATACCAATTGTGTCTGATATTCAAATGTTTCTTTAAATATCAAAAAGTAATTTTCATTCCCCATGAAGTAACAGATTTATTATCAGCTAAAAATAAATATGTTCCCACAAGTTTGCCTTATTTTTATCTCGGATATTTATTCATGTGACTACTTACTCATGCTCAGCTTTCAATTTATCAAAATCACTTCTCATTGTGTCTGTATCTTCGACTAGTTTCTAAAACAAAAAACAAAACAAAAACATGATTATGTCACCACATTGTTCTTTTAGATATCATAGAAAAACCAAAAATATCTGTATTGTTATGAATTCATGAAACATTGTCTTAATCTTGTGAAATTTTAATAATGATTTGTAAATATAAATGATTAATTTCAAGAATAAAATAAGGGGTCTTTGAACTGAAAGCAAGCACATACATTAACAAAAATTGCCAAAAATATCTTCTACATTTTTCAAATGTTATTTTTCCATAGAATTTGAACATGATAAATTAACATATTATCTATTGGCTTGAATACACCAACATCTAGCTGTTTGTTTAAAAAAAAAACTCACATTATATTTAGCTTCCAAAGTCTCGAAGTCCCTCCTTGGAATGACATCATAATAATTAGTTATCATGTCATTCAAACGCTTTGTGGCATTCTTTTCATCATCTCTGGCTTGTCTGAAATAAACAAATTAGTTCTAGAAATAAAATTTCCCTTTAATATTCATTTTTTTTTAATGTGATAAAAGATGTACTTGTGATATACATGTACAATATTGTATTTACATGTACATTCCATGACATCTAAGCAATTATTGAACATGGGTGTTTTTTAGTTATCTCCACTTAATTGTGCAGAGGATTTATGATTACATCAGTAGTTTGACTTTTTAAAAGTACTTAAAACTGTGTAAAAGCTCTCTAATACCATTTTGTCTTCATTGGATTTTATCATAACCTTTTCAAGATTGAGCTAGTGTCCTTTATATATGTAATTACAGATCTGAGAGATACTGGTATTGTTCCCAAATAGTTTCCTAAGTACCTAAGAGCTATCTTGAGTGTAACTGGGTCATCCTGGGCTTCCATTTCAGCTGCCTCTTTAGATGCCATCAAATCATCCTTTTGATCTCGCATATCATTCATTTCTTGTAACAAAAGCTTTTTAGAATCTAGTTCATCTCTGTAGTTTTTGTAAGTTTCTGCTAGATCATCCTCTAACTTTCTCACTTCTGCACCTAAATCTAGTCTCTCATTCTGCATGTTCTGAATTTTCTCCAGAAGTCTCTTGTTTTCAGCCTTCAAATCTTTAATCTCTGTAAATAAGAAATTCATAAGTCAGACTGAACTGAATACGAGACAATGTACATGGAAGTACACCAAGGAATGAAAGCTTTTGATTTACATGTCTTCCTTCATCTGCCACGATTTCTGTACTTTTTTTCATTCTTAGTTATCAAGTTGAAATGACTTTGAATTATTTCATTTTCAAGCAATTTTTAACAACAAAATTACACTTGGGAACAATGCTGGATATGTGATTGTCTCACTGAAATGAGTTGATGTCCATTACTGATTGATAGTTGCCTGTACCTTGTTTTTCCTCCTCCCTGATGGCCATTATCTTCTGATCACACTGCTCCGATACTGTCACTAACATTTGCTAAATCATCAAAATATTTCAATTAATGCATCTTAAGTATATTATTCAAATTAATTCTAAGAGAGCTTGACTGCATCTTAAGTATATAATTTTTTTAAAATAATTTCAAGAGAGCTTAGAAATACACTGTATAATAGAATGAGCAGCATTCAGTCGTACCTTTAGTGGTTCCAGTTCTCGTATAACTTGTCTCTGGTATGCCAGCATCATTTCATACTCATTTTTTACTGCTGATAAGAGAGGTTTGTAGGTCTTAAAGTCCTCTATCAGATATTCAAAAACCTCTCTGTGAGCCTGTAGAAATATAATATAATATACATATACAATGGCATTATCTAAAACAATTAGATAAAAAGCACCAAGCAATGTAGCATATACATGTATATATATATATTAAGTACGAAAACCCAACATTACCCTACTTTCTTAAAGTGTCGTATCTAAGAAGATACAAGGCTAGTAAAGAAATTTATAAAAGTACTGAAAAGACCACGACACTGTTGATTATTTAAAACTCAAATTTTCGATGCAACCCACGTCTTTATCAAGAGACATATATTACATAAACAAATATCACACACAACGAAAAAACGACAAATATTAATAATCTACATTGTTAACAAGAATGATACACTGTTGTACTCAACGTGAATACTACTGGATTCTTACTATCAACATATATTACCTGTAGCCTTAGTTCGTTAGCATTAACATCTGTAACCCCCAAGGCCCGTAACTCTTTCTTCAGGTAACTCTCCAGTTGCTCCAGAAACCTGGGTTTGGGAATCATTTTAGGTTTCCCCATAGCCTCCTCATCGTACAGAATGAGACTTTTATTTTTTGACAACATTAGCGTTGTGGAGGCCCCTGCCTGACCACTCGCATGAGCTGGCCAAGTATCCACATCACCGGACTGTGTGTCAACGTATGGCTGTAAATCATAACACAAACATTAATCAGAGGTTCTGCAAGGCAAAAATCACATTTTATCTAGAATTGATATTTTTGGAAGATCCAATAAACAAAATTTGAATCAAAACATATTAAACATACAGAATTCATTATACAATAAATCAAGGTAATATACAGTCAAATTGTATTTGCATATCATCTGATGATCTTACTCTCAGAGTCCTGGGATTTGGTAGGGGATGGGATTTATCGTTAAGCTTGTATGATGGTCCTGTTAATCCCTCAAATTGCTGTCCAGCTCGTGGAGAAAGACTCCTCCCCCTGGATAAAAAAATTAAAAATAATATTTTAAGTATCCTTAGGATGGCTTTCAATTTTGATGCTGACATTATTAATTCCAAGTCTACTGGACTAAGTTGCAGTAATCTTTCTTTAAATCTAATGAGTTATCAATCTAAAATCCAATGTGCCTGGTTAAATTTTGACTGAACATGCCATATGCCAAGTAGTTAGTAAGTATAAATCAAAGTTAATTTGTGGTATAAAACCATTATTAAATTATAATGATTAAGTTAAGAATCATAAAATAAATTAACTGCTTGTTTTGGCAATTTTAATGGTTGAGATTTCCCATAATACAAATTGTGATATGCTCTGGCTACTGCCAGAAATATGGTACTGGACCACCTGGATTAGTACATGGCAGTTTTAATGGGTTTAGTTGTTAATCAACTATAATGTATACTGGAAAAGTGTTGCCCCTTACATATACTATTTTCATCCAGACATATTGAAATGTCATTTCATATCGTTACAAATTCACCCCAAACCCTTCCACTTCCCACTATCATAAATACATTATAGGAAGTGTTAGCTTGCTGGAGATTACTATAATATCATAAGAATGTTTTGATTAAATCACAGGGGCTTCTTATCCATTTTGTTCTCAAACTATATATATAAAAATCAGCTGATGCATTTAATCATTAGAAATAAAATACATAAAAGGTGATATTATATTCATGGACAATTATTTTTTTCATTTTCAAAACATCATTCAGATAAAAAAAATTCCACATTTTACATAATGAAATCAGGGTGCTACTTCTCTGGACATTTACCATAATGTAATAATACATCAGATCTGTTTAATTATATTAGTCTAACGAACCAATAACATTTTTGTGTGTATATGTTCCGAAATTAGCTCTAAAACAGTGATTCACTGAATTTGACTGTCAAAGTACATCACATTAGCTGACCCTGGAATGGTCCTAATATCTTGTCTGTTGTACCGGTTCGCTTTTGCGCATTCCTGGTGTTTTAGGCCAATTAATTTATTAAGATGCTGTTTTTGATCAACATATTACATTATATTTCATTAGGACAGTATGTAATCTCTTGTACTTAATTAGAGAAATCTAAGAATGTAGCTGTTCCTGATTATCTATCATTTAAACAGAGAACATTCTATCTAATTGGGGGGGGGGGGGGGGGTCGTGTTTTTAGATATTAGGCCCGATTGTTTAACCAAGAGGTTGGCCGTTGATTTACTTACTTTAAAAGTAAAAATTGAATCATTGTAGTTGTTTCAATATAACACACAAATTGAGTGAACGTGATTTTTATTCTTCATTAAACCAAATAGAGTCTATGAAACTAAACTTGTTGAATAGAAGCACGTTTTCTTTTTGTCTCGTGTATGTATTTTACCACAACTTTGTACCTTTCAATTGGAGGAAGTCTGGCTACCATCATTCTACCATCCATTTTGGTGCTCAACACGTATAATTCGCAATCAAGTGCAAATCACTAACTAGCCCTCCCTATCAAGTTTGACAGCCATTTTACATGAATGGCGACGTAGTCAAGGTAACTATAAGCTAAGTTCCGATTTTTGATAGCCTACCAGTAAAATTGTTTTGTAAATATAATAATTGACAATAATCAGCAATTTATCAATACATTATATATATCCTGATGCTTCTTTACGTATCATTCTATTGAATTATTAATACAAGAAGATTGACATTTAGGGGAGATGTCGTAAAACGATGACGTTAAGGTACCAACTCATTTCGAACTACTAGTGTTTCGGTGCACACGTAATATCGACCTTTAAACACATGACGGATATATCCGTCTTTCACCTATTTAGGCGATTATTATTTATTCACTGGGTATAATAAAAAAAAATCTGGTAAGCTATTGATACTAAAAAGGTTTATATTTCCTATGAATAATCAATTATTTTAAAAATAATGTCGAGGGCAATGATTCCTATTTTAAGTTTATTATACAATAATTTCCCTGATGTTCATAATTGATTTATATATTCTTTTGCATTTCTAAAGTAGCGGTTTTTTGAAACTGTTGACATAAAAAATTTGTAATTTTAACCAGTTTTTGTGTAGATCTATTTCTATTATGCCGTTTAGTGAAAATGTGCGATTTCCTGATGTTGACCTTGTATGTCTGACATCTTTAAAAAGATGGCAACATATACATTTTTGGGGATTAATGATAAAATTAAACTATGCTATGTGGAAATGAATACAGTTTTTCTTCTTTGAACCATTGATAAATTGATATTGATAAGCTATATGAGGTGAGCTATATACCTTAATTACAAAATGAAATGTCGTAGATAAAACGTCTTCCAATTATCATTTCGTTAACTAGTTTGCACGAAGTTATTAAAAACCCATCTTTTTTAGTAACCTTGGTCGCCCTGTTTCATATTTCAGGTACCAAAGACACCCCCCCTCCCCCCCCCCCCACCCCCCCCCCCCCGGAATTAACATGACCGCAACAAACTACGTATATATACAGGTATATACTGAGGATACTGTCTGTCTGTCAATATGGAGAACTCTACGGATGTTTAAGCTTGATACACCAAAGCTGACGACCTGAGAAATCACTATATAGAGTATCCACGACCAACTAGAGAAAGTCGTATCACCACGACCCACAGTCGTTGGTGAGGATGTAGTTACACGTAAAACGCTCATATTAATGAGTTAAAAATGTGTCTTGATGTAAATATATATAGTTGGGGGGGGGGGGGGGGACGAATCCTGAAACAAACTAATGTTTTCAAAATCTAGGCAAACGCCACAATGTCAATGATATTCAAGCTGAAAGAGAAATAAATGAAAGTACTTGAGTGGGCAATATTGCTTACAAATATTTAGTTTCAAAACAAGTAACCACTAAGAAGCTCATATATTAACTAACTTGTATGCTGAGCGCAGAGAGGTTTCTTTCGTCCGACATTATTTGACTAAGGTCACTGTTAGGGGAAAAGTACTAAATCATTTAGATATATGGATTTCAGGTCAGTTTCACCTCTAGAAGTCAAACTGCTTTAATGTTTCTACTTGTTTAATTTCTAACCCTCTATAGCATTTCAGTTATTATACGGGGAGGGGGGGGGGGTGTCAACTGGCTCAATTTCGATCATGAAAAGTGGAGATAACGAACAATGATCAATCTCATAAATCCCACAATCCACAATGATTACAAAATTAAGAGTAGGGAAAACATGCATGCAACCCTGGACACACCAGAGGTGGAATCAGGTGTTTAAGGTGCCTAGGAGGAGTAAGCATCCCCTGTTGACCGGTCACACCAGTCGTGAGCCCTCCATTTTGATCAGGTAAACGTAGTGATCCATACCATAGTCAACATCATTATGTAAAGAACGGCCTAACAACTGGTAGGAAATATACGTCAGGAGCATACGGCCTAACGACAGATTGTATTTGCAAGTAAATTCATTATAACGACCATAGAATTTGCGAAACGCTGACTTCAAACGAGAATATTGAAATCCCTGTAACATCAACTTATTTGTCGGTAGATTGCCTCGATTTAAAATAAAAATGATCATACGAAGAACATGTTCTCGCGTGTTAAATCAGTTGAGACGTAAACACCATATACAGGTGATAGTGGAACATTGCTACAGTGTACATAAATGGGAAGTGAACGATGAAGTCATCCTGTTTGTCTTAAAGTTGAGTTGTCAGTTTGCCGTTGACATCTCTGTTCAATAAAATATCCAAATGTGAAGCAGATATGGATGACTGTGGTCTCTTTTATTTCGAGTTCACAGCATCTTCGCTAGCCAAGGGTTTTCGGTCCACTCCGCTCCCCATAATTGGGGATTAACAAAGTGATTTTAAAAGACTAATCACAAGATATGAATATTTCCGTGCTCCATTTTTATCGGAAACCCCCCCCCCCAAAAAAAACCCAGCTGTCTGTGTCAAAAAGCCTACCTTTTAATTTATCGTGAGGATTTTATGATTGTTAACGCGCTTCATGAAGCGTTGTGGTACACACCCCATGTAATCACAAAGCTGAGATTTATTTTCTACTTTCATTTCACCTGTTTAAAATAGATGTACTATATTTATCAAAATTCATACCCGCATTATTCACATCTGCAGTGTATTCACGATCGAGGAAATAGCTGTCATTACAATTTGAAAAGATAAGGCAAAATCAACCGAAAAGTAAATATTCAGTAATGCAATCAAAAGACCACTTTAATTAAGATATTCGGTCTGCATAATGAGTGAATGACTATGAATTTTAACCATAACGCACAATTTGCCTGATTATTAGTTTCTGGCTTTACAAGGCACCCATGGTTTCGTGGACAAATTGAAAAATTACTATTGTATTTTCAAAGTTCATGGAATTATATATAGATGAAAGTAATCCATGTACAACCATTATAAAAAACCCTCAGTAATTATATACGTATAGGTACCAGATCGTGAGTAAAATGACTTATTTTCACAGGGAACATAACATTTTCATATTCCAGAACAAATAAAAAATGGACACGTTATAAGTTGCATATAAAATGATAATGACGGTGTGATGACGTTAATTAATTATGCAAATAATCGATATTTCGTAACGAATTTGAACATTCATCAAAATATTTTTTTAATTTAGACATTTTTTAAAAGAATTATTCTATTTGAATTATCAATTTAGAATACCCGATCAATTAAGTCTCATGAACTTGAATTCGTCTGTATCGCTTAGAAGTAATCAAGTGGGATTTCACAATGGATTTGGGGCAAAAATTACGCCACCCCAATACATTTCATTGAAATAACGCTACGTAGGAGCAAGCAATAAAACTGTACTCTCGGGGGGGGGGGGTTATTTTTTTTTTTTAGATCTAATATTAATTACCCACTGTGACACATTTACATGTAAAAATGGGATAGATGCATTTTTCTTTTCTCGAAAATACCTTTAAAAAATCATAATTATCAATAAAGATTTTTAAAAAATTCAGATTAAACGAGTATAGCTTGATAGAGAAAGTTCGATTGTAAATCAATCGAATCAAATTAGTACAAAAGGATATTTTTGGTAACAACCAAAATGTGAGGTCGAAATGTGTAAGGATCGAATCAACGTGGGGCCGAACTAGTCGGTAATCTTTTTATGTAACGACGAATTTAATTGGATGCTATCTTTTTCATCACCAAATAGAAATTCACGTTTCAAACAACATCAATGTCTAATATCTGCATACGGGCATTGGTGGAAGTATCAGAAAAATGGCAGCGACAAGTGGGTATAGTTCCACTGAATCACTAAATACAAGTATTCAAGAAATTCCTGACCCTTTGAAACAGCTTTATCCTGCTGTAAACGAAGATGAAACCCCTCTTCCGAGATCTTGGAGTTCTAAAGATAAATACAACTTTATTGGATTATCCCAAAATAATCTGCGCGTACACTACAAAGGTAAATATATATTTCGACATACGTAAACAAACGCAATTATCGTGTTCGACAAAATAACAAGACCACAGATACATATTGTGTTAATCATTATGTGGTCAATACATCAGATTGAGTGATCTGATGTCTGCACGTATCTTAAAAATATCTAGTTGTCAGGCGAGCTTCTTTGTTTTGGTTTATTTTTAGAACAGCAGTAATCATAGAGTCGCTGACCCATTAAACAGCTGATTTGCAAAGCCCGTTTGACAAAAATGATTTCAAGCTTTAACATATTATAGCTAGACTGACAGTTACACTATTCAAGTGATGTGCTTTGTGGTAAACATGGTAAAGTGCAGGAGTTGAGTAATACCAATTGATTCCTATTTTTGTCTCATGAATAATTCAGTAAATTTTAATTCGAAAGAAGCTAAAACTAAAGTAAACTGTTTATTGGAATGAGGTCTGTGTTATAACATGGCAGAATGTTTTGTTTAGATGGTAAAATGGCGTTATTTTGAACATGGGTTTTGTAAATGTGCATTTTAAAATACAATATTCTTAAACTAATAAATTTAAGTCACAGGATATTGCTCCCTGATTGTTTTGATATTGAAAATCTCTTAACACTACACAAAGGTGGAAGTTATTTTGGACCCCGATCCAATTTGACTAGTTTGACATGTATATTTATATATATAGAATTGTGGAACATCAATATCCTTAATAGTTAACAGCTTTAATGTCAAATGAGAACGTCAAGTGAAAGGCAAAGATAGTGAACAGTGATCAATCTCATAACTCCTAAAATCAATACAAAATAGATAGTTGGGCAAACACGGACCCCTGGACACACCAGAGGAGGATCGGTGCCTAGGAGGAGTAAGCACCCCCTGTCGACCAGTCACACCCGCCGTGACTTGCTGGTATTCACAAAACCAAACCAAAATTAATCTATACAAGAATCCTAAGATACTATGGGCTTACAAACCATCAAAATTCTTGTTTCGGATATACTTTTCATCATTAACATATTTAAGAAAACTAGTGTGTTTGATCTTCAAGATAAGAAGAGATGACTGTACAGAGTAAAATCAACAAGGAAGTTTTTCAGTTGAGTCCATTTCACTTCTGGTATACTTGGTGAAGGAGTAAGAATTACGACAATCAAAGACAATTGTTCTGGAAACCATAAGAGATGCACAATTTTACTTTGAAAAATGAAAATTAGAAACTGTAAATTTAATAGAACCCCTTTGGGATTCAAACTTTACAGATCACAATCCACTAAGGCCAATGATAAAAACAATTGTGTACTGTATTTAATAAATGTATTCGACCAACCCACCAGAATTAACACAACCCAATTGATTTTTCCAGACTTTGAAATTTAAAAAAAAATGTATCTACTTGTTGATCAGAGGTTATTTTACATGTGTGAAATAACTCATAAAAATAAATTTTGTGCTGTATTTTTTATGTGCAAATAAAAAAGGATATACTTACCTTCCTAACCTACACATCTTGAAATGTGTAGGTCAGAGTTTATCAAACAAATAATATTTTTTCCAGTAACCTTTTAAAACTTGTTATTTGACTAAGAGTCTCCAGATAGAGCATAGTAGTACCAAAAAAGTATAAATTTTAATGGGCAGTGCCCTAGCTCACCAGGTCAAGGAATATTTGGCTTATTTATTCGTAATGCATTTGTGTTTCCAAAGAAACACTGCCATTATTATAATGATGTAGCTTATTACTGTGAATAGATATCTTTTCCATGCAATAACATGCAGTTATGTAAACAACGAAGTGTGGTTCTCTTTGTCTTTATTGGGGGTATGATGGACAAAACCGTTGTAGCTCATAACTTGTGTCATGTAAATTTTTCTACAATATTGATGAGCGTCATTTCCCCCTGTAATGACAACAAAACCACACTTCATTGGTTGTATGTACATCAACTCCAACATGTTTTATGGTCTATGATATATGCATTTACAACCATGTTTAATACTTAAAATGAAGGCACTAAATGGAACAGTGAAGGCAAGTGGTCACAGGCATATTTGATTGGCAGAAGAGTCTGAACTTGTTCCTTTTGTGTAATAATTCATTTATTATGTTAATGGACATTATTTAAAAGAAAAAACAGTTGGCTTTTATTTTGTTTATATATTTTGTGTAAAATGATGTCTATCATTTTCAATATATTAGCAATTGACAGTAGCCCACCCAGATCATGGTTTGGCAGACTGCCAAATCCTGCCAGCTGATTTACGCATCATTGACAGGCAAGGAGAATTCTACTGAATGTGTATTGAACCTGATCATATCAGCATGGAGTGGTCAGTTGTAACCTTCAGTGCTACATTGAATCTTAGGGAAGTTTTTACCTGTGGAAGGGGAAACATTCATTTTTTGTCAATAATGGAAAGGTACCCTCTACCGGTAGTAAAAAGAACCTTGATAAATCCCTGAATGAAGGATAATAGTTGTTGGTCTATCTTACCATTTTAAATAAAAAAGTTTTAAAGATTTATTTTTTTTAAGCTGACAGACAGTAAGGTACATGTAAATTTTGAGGTTAACTTTTTAGACTAAGTGAGCTTACTTATAAGAATATGGCTGTTGTTGTAATTTTTCACATTTTCAACTTGGCCAATTTCAACCTAATTTGCACAAAGTATCCTAGGTAAAGGGGATTCAAGTTAGTTCAAATGAAAGGTCCTACTTTTTTTGGGGGGGGGGGGGGGGGTTATTGGAAAATAGCGTGGGGTGTTAAAATATGAAGATCCACTGAACTGGAAAATCCAATTTTACATTAAAAGTTTCCTTGTGTGGTATATATTCAAGTTGTCCAAATGATGGCCACCAATGACAGGATAGGTGTTTAAAGGTTCAACAGGAAAAATATTTAAATACAAACACACCAGATGCATTTGTCACGCCTGACTGATTTTCTAGTTTGACTTGAGTTGTACACATCTCATTTAGTATTTGTAATGGGATGGAAAACATATGAAAGGATTTTGTAAAATATTATGTATATATGCTCAAATGGACAATAACAAATATAGAAAATTAGTAGGTTTAAAATTCAAAATATTTGAATGATGGTCAGCAAAATTTGAATGTCAGTTGTTGAGTTACAAGAGAGATGCAGAGCTCACAATTCTCTTTGTCATGTAAACAATGCTCATGTCACTAGTAAAGTTTTCGTTTAAAACAGTTTTTAGCTCACCTGAACTGAAAGCTCAAGTGTGAGCTTTTCTGATCGCCTGTCGTCTGTCTGTAAACTTTTCACTTTTTCAACTTCTCCAGAACCACTGGGCCAATTTCAACCAAGCTTGGCAAAACACATCCTTGGATGAAGGGCTTTCAAGTTTGTTTAAATGAAGGGCCATGCCCCTTCAAAGGGGAGATAATCACAGAAAATGCAAAAAAGGGTGGGGTCATTTAAAAATCTTCAGAACCTGGGGCACTGGGCCAGAAGAGCTGACATATACATGAAAGCTTCCTGACAAAGTGAAGATTCAAGTTTTTTTTAAAATCATGACCCCCCGGGGGTAGGGCCACAATAGGGGATCCAAGGTTTACATACAAATTTATAGGAAGAATCTTTAAAGATCTTCCCAAGAACCACTGGGCTAAGAAAATAGAAATTTACATGAAGCTAGCTTCTTGAAATACTGCAGATTCATGTTTGTTGAAATCATGGCACCCGGGGAATGGGATGAAGCCACAATAGGGGATCAAAGTTTTACATACAAATATATATAGAAAATCTTTAAAAATCTTCTTGTCAAGAATCATTGGGCCAAAGAAGTTTGCATTTACATGAAAGCTTCCTGACATAGTGCAGATTCAAATTAAAAAAAAATTATGGCCCCTGGGGGTAGGTTGGGGTCACAATAGGGATCAAAGTTTTACATATGAATATATATAGGAAAATTTTTAGATATGGGGCAAGGTGACTCAGGTGAGCGATGTGGCCCATGGACCTCTTTTTTCAAGTTACAAGTTAATTCAGAACATGAATAAACAGTTTCTAGTTTGTTTGTTTTTCACATTAAAATTGTGGAAAATAAATTTGAAAATTATTGGCTCAAATCGTGTCCATGTCCCTTTAATGTATGTGCAGGCATAGGCAGTAAACATGTCCAAAATGAGTAGTAAATGTGTGGAAAATCATTTATCGTATGGTCTACTGATAGAATGGAATGCTTAAAAATCATGTAGAGATTTACATATAAGAATTTGGAATAACATTGACAAACACACCAAGAAAATGCATCCAACACAGATAATCATTTACCTTGGACTACTGCAATGGACAGAAGATGTACACTATACATTGAAAATGTTCTCTTTACTCCATGTTTTGAGAAATTTCACAAAGTACAATATTATATACTCCCTTTGATATTTCACATAAGTATTCCTTGTGACAAGACCTTTTTGTGAACAAAATTTTTTACCCTTTGACCTTGGATTTTGACCTACTTTTAAAGATTTGACATTGGTCATAACTTCTAATTGGTGAATATTAGATCTTTCATATTGCACATGGGCATTTCTTGTGATAAGATCTTTCTACTGATACCAAGATATTTGTCCTTGTGACCTTGGCCATCTTTGGAATTGGCCTTTATTGGGGGCATTTGTGTTTCACAAACACTTCTTGTCGATCATTGAATATATCAAAGTGGAATATTTTTTTATCCCCCATAATCTGAGATGTGGGGACATATAGTATTTTGGTCTGTCCATTTGTCTGTCTGTATGTTTGTCTGCTAAAACTTTAACCTTGATCATAACTTTTGAATGTTTAGTGATATGGCTTTCATATTTCACATGTGTATTCCTTTGGACAAGACCTTTCTTTTGGTACCAATGTTTGTGACCTCATGACCTTGGAGTTTGACCTATTTTTAAAAAAAATCTTGGCTATAACTTTTAAATGGTTATTGATGGGGCTTTCATGTTTCACAAGTGTATCCCTTTTGACAAGACCTTCTTTTAGTACCATTTTAAAAAAAAAAATTATATTGACTTCAGGACCAACATTATTGTAGAGATCCCAAGCACTAGAAATAGAGCTTCGTCGTTGAGAATGCCCCAGTTCTGTCACTTCATTCACTTGAAAATAAAAACTGTAGTTATGAATTCTGTCTTGGGTTCACATCATGAGTTATGACTGCTATTAATGTAGTTTCCTTGTTGAAGAACCCTATTTTATTTCATGGCCTACACTTGGTAGGATTTTATTTTCACTGAATGTCTGTAAGTAGTAGGATTTTATTCTTCATTTAATACCTTCACTTGGTAGGAATTTTTCTCATATAATACCTGTGCTTTTTAGACTTTTTTGTCCATTTGTGATTTCTAACTAGTGCAGTGATTTTTTTTAAGGCCCATTTTGGGTCCGAATTTCGGCCCTTTCCCCTCCTAAAAATTCTCAATTTTTTCTCAATTTATTTGCATTTTTCCCAATAATAAAATTATGAAAGAAAAATGTATTTGAAAAATATAAACATTCGATGTGAATTATATACATACGACTTAACAAAGAGTTATGGAAATTATGATTTGGATAGAATTGTTGAAAATTTTAGAAGGTAAAAGAAACTTAGATGTGTAAAATAAAGATAATATGATGTTTGATATGATTTTAAAACTTATATACGATAAAATTGATTTTTCCCAATATGACTGAATTGTCGACAATTTTTCCTAATTCGAAAGCCACAGGACCCTTGTGAAAAATGTAGACAAATCACTGAACTAGTGTCCAGTATCACCTGTTGAGGAAATGCTGTCAGTGTTTACTTCTGAATGAGAAAGCATGTACACTGAAGCAGGATGTTATTGTTATGTTTGAAATTTGATTTTAACAACTCTTCTCGTTTAAGGACAAGAACTAATGTTCTATGATATTAGTCATTTCATGATTTGGGCTTCACAGGGGTAACATTAAGTGTAAAATCAATGGAGGAAAATTGAAAATGTAAGATGGATGGCACAACTTGTGGTAAAGCAGAGCAGGAATGAAGTACAATTCCTTCTGTGTATGTAATTAAAGTGAGGTAACAATGAGTACAGTTGCTCACAGTTAATTGATGAAATTAGTGCATTCATGGCTTCCTGGTGGAGACCACTCAGATTTCATTTGTGAATGGTTCAGTTTACAGGAAGTTAAAGAAACTAAATCATTCAAGCCCTCTTATCAAATATTACCGTAGAATCATTCATTTTCATGGGGACCTCCTCTTATCAGATATTACTGTAGTGTAGAATCATTCATTTTCATGGGGACCTCCTCTTATCAGATATTACTGTAGTGTAGAATCATTCATTTTCATGGGGACCTGTTTTCATTGTGTTATAAGGGGAGTAGTATATTCGTGGAGTTTTCGGTTTGAATTGGGGTTTAAAGCGATGACATTCACATCGTTTTTTGTTTACAAACATTTCTTGGTGGAGACATGATAAAATTGCTCATAGTAGTGAAGTTTTTCATTTGACATATATTAAGTTCACACATTTTTCATCTTTAATGAATGAACAGAGTATTTCACTGCTATTTAAATCAATTAATTATTTTCCTGGACAAAAAATAGAGAGTTCATTTCTGTGACCTCACTCAGACAGTACATTGTGCTTAATGTTTTGTCATTTCAGCAGATTATTCCAGATGAGACAAATATATGCAAGGGATTAAACACCATAATATTATTCATTAGACATTATATCTTGTTATTTTCACATCTTAAACATAGTTATTAACAGAAAAAAGACTGTGTACATGCATCAACTGCACTGGAGTTCATTGCTCAGCAATCTTCAACAACATCCAAAATCAATGGCAGGAAGAAATGACAAAAGTTTGGTTAATGAATTGTTTCCTATTATGTTTCTTACGGTAATAAAAATTAGACAATATAGATCATCAAGTGTGTGCTTTCATATGCATTACACATTATTTTAGTATGAATTCATTTTGGCCGATACAAAAATATGTTGATATTAGCAATATTATTGCTTTAATGCATGTTTGAAGGTATGTTTGGGCACAAGTGTTGTGGAAAAACAAGTTGGAATTTTAAAAAAAAGTTTTTTGAGATGGCAATGATATCAAACCGCAACTGTGTACACAAAACCTGCCACACAAATCGAAAGTGTTTATAAAGGGTGGATCTATAGCTCTCTGGACAGTGGTCTGTTCCAATATTTTCCCATAGAGCTACAGATCTACCGCTACACATGTGCATATACTGTGATAAACATAGACACAAAATGTGAAAAACGTATAAATTTTAAAGTTGAGTAAAATCTGTAGCATTCTCTTTCAAAGGTTGCTTATGAGTGTACTACGTGTCACTCTCAAACCAAGGTCAAGGTCACTTTGAAAAAAAAAGACGAAATACTTGTCTGGGCCACAGCTTCGATTTGAACATACTTTATTGTATAAATAAAAAAGGAATTGGTTACAAGTACTAGCAGCTTAGAAAACCTCTCCCAGCTAAGTTACTGAGAGATATTACTGATTCATACTTTGTACAAAGGTTGCTTTTGACCAGAAACAAAGGAATTCAACATTCTTTTTTTTTTTTTTTTTTTTTTTATCTTAAAAGGAGATCCAGTTCTCAGATATTTAAGATGCACACTTGCATCTTCTACACATTACACTTCTAAATGTATGCTCTACTTTTGTGATTCTCAAATGACTCTTAATGTAATACCCATGGGCCTCTACTTAATACAAATGACTCTTAAAGTAATACCCATGGGGCTCTAGTTAATACTTGTTTTAGCTCTCTGTAAGAAAGTAACAATTGCTTGTTTCATGAAAAATCAAAATTTGTTTTTAATATTACAGGTGTAGGAAAGAACCACAAAGATGCTGCCAGTGTGAGGGCCACACACCCCATCCCCCCATCATGTGGAATTTATTATTTTGAAGTCAAGATAATCAGCAAAGGGCGAGATGGGTAAGCTCATCTCTTACACCAGTAATGTGCATGCATGAATCCAGAAAGGGTGGGTGTTGGGCCCCCCTGAGATTTATGAGAACTACATATTTTGTTCTTTTTCTTTTCTTTATTTCTTCTATAGATTTAAATTATCAAATTTTATACACCCCCAAGTATGGGTTGAAATTCCCCCTCTCATTCTGGTGAATGTTGTCTATCTTGACTGAAAATTTAGTCTCCATAATTAATATGATGAATGTGCAATATGCATGGCTTTATATGTGTAAACAGATCCAGCTGTGTCTTTAGTTTAAGTGTACTTTCTGTAGTGAATAAGTAGTAATGTACACATAGATCATCGAACAATATCTGCATTTATGTAGTAATATCTAACCTCATTCAGGGGCGTTGCCTTATTTTCATCACATGACTGTCTGCCATTATAATGGTGTTAATGCAGCATTTCAGCTGGATTGGTGCACCGTGACCTACTTTAGGGCTAAAAGTAGGCCAAATAGTTTTCCAGATTTTTTTGTTATGGATACAGGTATTGCCCTGAAATGTAGTCACAACCTTCCTCTCAGAGAAATACAAATTCAGTTTGCATTTCAGCTGGATTGGTGCACTGTGACCTACTTTAGGGCTAAAAGTAGTTCAAATAGGCCTAGTTTTCTGGACTTTTTCTCATTATGGATACAGATATTGCCCTGAAATTTTGTCATCACTGTCTGACGTGCATTTGATGTACCGTTTGCAGTACTCTTTTTGCTGGATGTTATTGAATGAAATCCTAACACAGTGTCTGTCACTCCCTCGTTTGGAAAGCATTATGCCAAATATTGTGGCTTCGATACTTTGTTAGCATCTCAATGGCAGCCGACTTAACCGCCAGTGTTTGGGAAAGAGCGATAACTCTTACAAAAAGTCCCTATCTAATTGTCTATATAATTGGATAAAATGTCTGACTGTTTGATGAGAATACCAAGAGAATCCTGATTAATTAATTCATACCAGAGCATTCTATTCGTTTGTCAGAGATGAAATCCCATCAATCAGTAGAACCAGCATCTCTGCCATGTAACTGTACATGTGTCAAAATTGGACTGTCAGTTAGGGACTGATTTTATTTACCCACAAGGTCTTCAAAACTTCCCAAGATTGAAATGCTGTAAGATTATAGAATCAGTCAAGGAAATTCATGTGTGTAGTTTGTGTGTCAGTGAGGCATTTAGAATGATATTTTGTTTCCATTCCAACAGCTCAGTGTGTAATATGACAGTTTCAATCATCTGTGTTAGTCAGCATTACAGGGTCTTTCGTGTCTGCTGTGTAGTTATATTCTGTCTGACTGCAGATAGAACTCGCTGTACCAGAGATGTAAGGCTCACAGGCTTACAGAGCTGCTCATCAAAGGTCTATAGATTGCATACAAGTCCTAATTGAGAAATGGGAGGTGTTCTTTAATGTCACCTGTCTTTAGAATATTCACTTCTCTTTCAAGGTTAAATTGTTAAGTTCTGTTACAAGGTTGTTGACGCACTTGAATGAAGAGCTGCTATATTTATCACACAATCAGAAACTGCAGGTCTGTTACATCTCAATCTGTTGAGCTGCTATATAAAACACACAGGAAAGAGAGGGCTCTAAACAGTGTGTATTATTCATACTCAATGTTTATTGACATGGCTGTGTAATTAGAAAGATAGGATAGCATGTAAATAGTGGAGGATCTAGGTCAATAGGACCAGGCATTGAATCATTGTCTGACCATAGAGTTGTCATGTGATCAGGTCAGTGATCCCCCAGCCAAAGGTCACACAAAGAGGCAGAATAGGAGATGCATTTACTTTTTTCTGCGGTAGATCTGGAATGTGCATGATATTGAATTGTTGTCACACCCTGTTATTTTGAATGGAAATGCATTTGTTAATGATTATTCTCAGATATCAATCTTGCCAACCTCAACTAATTATTTTACATACGTTGCAAAACCAATGGTATTGGACAACCATATCTGTAAATTACTCATTAATCAAGGGTTGTTGAGTAAATTCAGCAATAGAAAGCAGTTCATTAGGTTAAGTAAACTAGAGCAGTGAGCTATTCTTTGTCATTTTTGTAGCAAGATGATTGAACAATATTTAATACAGAATAGGATATATTCTATTTCTAATTCAGAGCCCATAAAGGGCACCAGGAGAATTACATAAAGAAAGAAAACCAAGCTATAGTTAATATAAATTGAAACACATTGACATACATATGAGTTTGAAAAGAAATTTACATTGAGCAAATTTATGTAACAGCTAGAGGGAAGGAATATAATAATAATTCAGGTAAACAAATGGAGCTCTTAAAACTGAACAACTTGTGTATTGTGAACAGAAGTGTTTCTTATAGCTTAAGGTCAGAGGTTTCCTCTGTATTTATCATACCTTTGGTGCATATTAAATTTTTCATTTTACTTGCATAAAAGTCAAATTGATATTAGTTGAAAGTATATATTCATGTCTGATATTTTATTTTAGGAGTATGTACTTTTCATTTCATGATAATTCATTTTTCTTTCAGATATATGGGGATTGGATTATCAGCTCAGGGAGTCAATATGAATCGATTGCCAGGTAGGAAAAATTCAATCCAACTATGAGATAACCCAGAGCATGTTAGTCTCGCTATTCACAAGATTACATTTGCTGTGTGATGAATTACCTTGAAAACTACACATGAACTGGCCATATTTGGAGTTTGTCCTTTGTTGTTCTGTTTACAGGTTTGGCTTACATTGTAGGTCCAAGTGCAACTGCCCTGAGACAGAATAATGTTTGTATATCATGTGTACAAAGAAATTACACCATGTCCATTTAAAAAAAAAAGGATTATTCGAGGTCTGCCCATATTACATGTTAGAATTTGGACTTCGAAGGAAAATTCCTCTGAGAAGACATTTGTATTTAAACAAAATCACCATAAGTAGAAGAGATATTGACATGTATGGCTTCATTAAATAGGAATGTCAAAATGACTTACCTGGTCATAAGTCATACAGAGACTAGTGTAACATATATCCCTTGATTTCTAGTAAATACTTAATACTACATACTTACCTGTAATAGTTTCTTAACTATTGACACGAGTTTAGTATCAGGGTAATGATGGTGCACTGGGAAAGAAGGTACTGTATTGATTAAAATCATGAAATGTAATTTGAGCGGTAATCAAGAATAGAAATACTGAAACTGTCAATTTGTAGGATGGGATAAGCATTCCTATGGTTACCATGGAGATGATGGCCATTCATTCTGTTCCTCTGGAACTGGTCAGCCATATGGACCAACATTTACAACAGGCGATGTTATTGGTTGCTGTGTCAACCTCATAGACAACTCCTGTTTCTACACAAAAAATGGAATCAATTTAGGTATGAAGATTCAAAATCTGCAGGGAAGCATTTTTTTTTTTTTTAATTATATGGTTTGAATTGAGGTATCTTGGATGATTAATGATTTGTTTATCTTTTGTTTCAGGCCTTGCATTCACAGACTTGCCGGTAAAGTGTTTTATAGATCACAAGATCAATAACTTGAGCATACATGATACACAGCACATATCTTCTAATTTGAGCATCCATGCATTTCAATGATGAAAAAAAGAGTTCTTTTAAATTACATTTTTAGGTCACCTGAATTCATTCAGGTGACCTATTGCTATCTGTTTTTGTCCGTCGTCGTGCGTCGTGTGTTAACATTTGAACATTTTCAGCTTCTTCTCTGAAACCCCTGAACCAATTTCAACCAATTTTGGCATATAGCATCTGTGGGTGAAGGGGAACAAAAATTGTGAAATTCGTGGTCCCTGCCCCCCTGGGGCCTGAGGGGTGGGGCAAAAACCATCAAAATGAGTGTAATTTTAAAAAATCTTCTTCTTTACTCCTGGACATCAAGAAGCCAAACTGTGGGCATAATTATAATGAGCATTGAGCCCTCTACCAAAATTGTGAAATTCATGGCCCCTGGGGCAGGGGTTCTTGTGTTAGGGTGGGGCTCTATTGGTCATATAGTGAAAATGTAGAAATTCTTTGAAAATCTTCTCTGTCTCTGGGTATTAAGTAGACAAACTAATAGCATGGTAATGATGAGCAAGGATGCCTCTTTATACCCCCCGCAACAAGTTGTGGGGGGGTATACTGGAATCGAGTTGTCCGTCTGTCCGTCCGTCCGTCTGTAGACGCAATGGTTTCCGGGCTCTAAAGCATTATCCTTTCCACCTACCGTCACCATATCATATATATGGACTACCCATGGGATGAAGATGTTCCCTATCGATTTTGGGGTCAAAAGGTCAAAGGTCAAGCACACTGGACATCGAAGTAGCAATAAGGTCAAGCACACTGGACATCGAAGTAGCAATAGGGTTTCCGGGCTCTAAAGTGTTATCCTTTCCACCTACAGTCACCATATCATACATATGGACTACCCATAGGATGAAGATGTTCAATATCGATTTTAGGGTCAAAAGGTCAAAGGTCAAACGCACTGGACATTGAAGTAGCAATATGGTTTCCGGGCTCTAAAGCGTTATCCTTTCCACCTACAGTCACCATATCAAACATATGGACTACCCATGGGATGAAGATGTTCCCTATCGATTTTGGGGTCAAAAGGTCAAAGGTCAAGCGCACTGGACATTGAAGTAGCAATATGGTTTCCGGGCTCTAAAGCGTTATCCTTTCCACCTACAGTCACCATATCATATATATGGACTACTAATGGGATGAAGATGATCCCTATCGATTTTGGGGTCAAAGGTCAAGCGCACTGGACATTAAAGTAGCAATATGGTTTCCGGGCTCTAAAGCGTTATCCTTTCCACCTACAGTCACCATATCTTATATATGGACTACTAATGGGATGAAGATGATCCCTATCGATTTTGGGGTCAAAAGGTCAAAGGTCACGTGCACTGGACATTGAAGGAGCAATATGGTTTCCGGGCTCTAAAGCGTTATCCTTTCCACCTACAGTCACCATATCATACATATGGACTACCCATGGGATGAAGATGTTCCCTATCGACTTTGGGGTCAAAAGGTCAAAGGTCATGCGCACTGGACATCGAAGTAGCAACACTCAGAAAAGAGGTAGTTTATACCTATTACCAACACCCTGTGGGAGATTGGGGTAAGCGGGGGGTATTCTTAGTGAGCATTGCTCACAGTACCTCTTGTTAAAAATTGTGAAATTCATGGCCCCTGGATCAGGGGTTCTGGTGCTAGGGTGGGGCTCTATAAGTCATATAGTGAAAATGCATTATTTCTTTGAAAATCTTCTTCTCTGTCCTTGGGTATTAAGTAGACAAACCAATAGCATGATTATGATGAGCAAGGATGCCTCTTTCAAAATTGTGAAATTTATGGCCCCTGGGTCAGGGGTTCTGGTATTAGGGTGGGGCCCTATTGATCATATAGTGAAAATGCATTTTATTTCTTTGAAAATCTTCTCCTCTGCTGCTGGGTATTAAGTAGACAAACTAATAGTATGATAATGATGATCAAGGATGCTTCTTTCAAAACTGAAATTTATGGCCCCTGGGTCAGGGGTTCTGGTGCAAAGGCGGGGCTGACCACATAGCTATTCAATGTTTCTTCCATCCAAAAGTAAAATTCTTATATTTAAACACAAACCTAATTCAAACATTGGAAGGTTGTTACATGATTATCAGGTGACCTATAAGGCCCCTGGGCCTCTTGTTAATTTCATCTATTATGTTCTGGATATAATTTAAGTAAATTATATATACAATGCAATAGAATAAAATAGAGAATATTTTTCGCATACTCTTCTGAGGCCCATAGGAAGTAATTTCAGGAGGGGGTACAAAGTTTCATTGATTCTACTTGAATTTTTTTAAGGTTACAGGTAAGGCATTGGCTGCTCACCCCTCCACCCCCCCCCCCCCACCCCCCCTCCACCCCTTATTATTCTAATGGTCCTGCTTATATTTTGTGGGGATGTATACATGTATTGTTATATTTTCAGTCAAACCTGTACCCTACGGTGGGGCTCCAGACCCCAGGAGAAGTGGTGGAAGCTAACTTCGGACAGAATCCTTTTGTCTTTGACATAGAGGACTATATGAAGGTATGTACTGCTGTAGAATTAGACAATATGTAATGCTAAAAACTGGGATGGCTTATAGGAGTAGGACACCTGAATATTCTTTCTGTAGGCAAATGTTGGGCACAAAGTATCATTATGCATCAAGTCTTTCTGTATCAAATCTTTCTGTGTGCATCAGATCTGTAATAAGCAAGAACCCATAGGTGACATACCTTTATTAGCTTACCTGAGCTTATCCTGAGCTATAAGTTTTGAGCTTTTCTGATCACCTTTTGTCGGGTATCAGTCTCTCCATTAGTCTGTAAACTTGACACATTTTTGATTTCTTCTCCAAAACCACAGGGCCAATTTCAACCAAACTTGCCATAAAGCATTCTTGGGTAAAGGGTACTCAATATTGAAAGTTTCTTTAATTAATGAGTGTAGATTGAAAATTGTTCAAACATGGCCCACAATAGGGGATGAAAGTTTTACATTGGAATTTTCAACTTCTAAATATTGTTGTACATGTCCTCCACTTTTCATCTACATCAAATTTCTCTGATGTAGCATACCTCCTTAAAAAGGGTCAAAATCTTTTTAAAATCTCTGATGAAGAATAGCAGGGCCAAGCTGACTCAGGTGAGCATTGTATCTCATGGGCCTCTTATATAAATAAATTGTATTGTTAGGACCAGGATCACATGTTAACATTGTATTTGTTGTATATTTTCAGGAGTGGCATATGAAAACCAAACTGACTATAGAGAGGTTTCCTGTTAGTGACAAGAAGGGCGAGTGGCAGACTGCCCTACAACAGTATGCATGATGGTGTCTTTTGCTTTTAGAAATACAAGTCTTTAATACATTAGTGGCCTTTAATTGAAATGGCACATCCATCGTCCTTGAATCAGACCCTACATGAAGATAACTGACCTTGATGATGGTTTCATTGTAGGATTGTGTCTACGTACCTGGTACATCATGGTTACTGTGGCACAGCTGAAGCATTCTCTAGATCTACTGGACAATCTATAGAAGAAGACATGTCCTCCATCAAAAACAGGCAAAGTAAGTCGTAGATACATATCTCTTTCTCAAAGCTCAAGCTATGTACTGTGTACTAGAAATTTAATCTATCCAAGTGTAAGACTTGAAATTAATCCTGAGTGAATATTCTTGAGCATCCATGTGTAAATAATTTGATTTTAGGAATACAGAAGTTAGTGTTAGCAGGTCGCATGGGTGAAGCAATAGAGACAACACAACAACTATATCCTGGATTATTAGAGAGAAACTTCAATCTACTGTTTATGCTCAAATGTAGACAATTCATAGAGATGGTGAACGGAACAGACACAGAGGTTAGAGGCCCAGCAATCCGCAGTCCAAAAACACGACATGGGAGTGGATCAAACCGTTCCAGTCCCAACATGAGCCCAGTACACCACACAAATTCATATTCACAGAAAAACACACCAGTAGGATCCCGTGGCAATAGTCCTAATCGACCTATAGGTGTCAAAGGTCATAGTTCAGGTTCATCTTCACAAACCAGTCAAAACTTACAGATGTCACAAACAAACAATCAGAACATGGGTGAATTAAAGACAATATCGGAGGAGCATTTGAATCGTGCGAATTTAGCTATGAATGGTTCAGAATGTCACATGATTGAGGATGACGATGTGGAAATGATGGATGGACTGGTGACAGAGACTAAAACATTCACAAATGGAAATTCAGATGGAGCATACATGAATGGGAATAGTCACACATGCAAACTGGAGGACATGGGTAACTGAGGCCATTTTTTGATTAGTTGTTTCACAAGAATTGCTTTAGGTCTCTTTAAGTTACTCAGGCAACCTATTGCTATTAATTATCTGTGTCCATCGTCATCCACCGTGAGTTAACAATTTAACATTTTTAACTTCTTTTTCATAACTACCCTTTCAATTCTTTTCAAATTTGATATGAAGAATCTTTGGGAAAATGGGGACATACACTGTAAATTTCAAAAATTTTGCACCCCAAGGTCTTGAGGGCAGGGCAAAAGCTGTCAAAAATTGTCCAATTTTCAAAAATCTTCTCTATACCTGCACATGTGTAAGAAAAACTAAATGGATAGTCATGTAGAGCAGGAAGGCCTCTACCAAATGTAAATTTCATAATCCCCGGGGTAGAGGTTTTGACTCCAGGGCTGGGACAGACTTAGCATATTTAGAATTTTATAATCATTCAGGGACTTTTTAGGGTCTTTATAAGACTGAAATTTGTCCCCATTTCCAATGCTGGAAAACAGATGCTTTCCCCAAAATAACACCTAAAGATTTCTGATTGATGATCCAAAAAAAGATTGGAATTCAAAAAGTTGTTCGTTTTTATGAAGAACTCATCACATTGGATACTTCTGTTATTTATTTACCCATGTTTGTAGCTTTATTACAATTGGTATTCAGTGAATCTGTCAATGTGACGAAAATGTCACTAATCTAAAAATACTATCATTAGAGGATGGTAAAAACAAGAAGTGTATATTTTTATATTTCAAAACTAAAGATAGATCTTGAAGTGAGGATTCCATGTCCCCCGACAAGTAACCAGGTGAAAAATCAACAAGACACTAAGTGGGAGATTGAACATAGTCATGACAGTGACAAAAATCTTTAAATGGACCAAATTCCAAGGGTTTTACTTAGATTTCAGAGAATATGTAAAGAAAACCAGAGTATTAGAAATGTTGATAAATTATTTAAGTTCTGATGATTTATTTGAGGGGAAAAAAATTGTTATCTTCAGTTACCACTTACACTGGAGATTGATGCTAATTTCCTTTTGTAAAATCTAATTAGGATAGTATACAAAGTAAAGTCTTTCATCAAATTGTTGAGGGTGTTTGGGTTTTAAGAAAACATCTTGTTTTATACTGATGCTGAATAGTAAAATTTAGCTTAGATATACAGAACAGAAAAATTATGTCTCCCCTCTTTCAGGGGGAGATGTATCATTTTTTAACTTTCTGTCTGTTTGTCTGTCACAAAATCTTGTAAATGCTTCTCCTCCTATAGCTTATTGGATTGACTTGAAACTTTGTACAATGCTTCATTGCCATTTGTAGATGTGCATATTGTCGGGACAGGAGGATCCAATTATTTTCCTAAAGGTTATAGTGAATCTAAGAGGGGTGGAGGATGTAAAATAGCTTGTGAACACTTCTCCTCGTATATGGTTTATCAGATAGATTTGAAACTTTGTACAATGCTTCATTGCCATTTGTAGATGTGCATATTATTGGGACAGGAGAATCCAATTATTTTCCTAAAAGTTTTAGTGGATCGATGTTAAAATAGCTTTTGAATGTTTCTCCTCCTATATGGCTTATCCGATAGACTTGAAATTTGGTATAAGACTTCAATGCCATTTGCAGATGTGTATATTGTAGGGACAGAGAATCCAATTGTTATCCTTAAAGTTACAGTGGATCTGAGGGGTAGAGGGGTAAAATAGTTTGTGAAATACTATTCCTATAATGCTTATTGGAGTTCATATTGTTTATGTTCCTGTTCATGCTTTCTCCTTCATACCATGCAGTACATTAAGGGGAGGAGGTTTCAGTTAGAGCACTTCCAATTTGGGGAGCTGGGAAGACATTTGTTTTTCATAAAAACAATGTCTAGTTATGATAGATTTTGCAGCCCTTGGGGCTAGTGATACTTTTAACTAATAATCAGGTGACCAATAAGGCCTATAGGCCTCTTGTATAGGAAAATTTGGGTCAGTTTATTGAATAAGAAAACTTAAAAGAAAATAAGTTTTGAAATTATAATGAAGCCACAGAAGATGCAGAATGCTATGCAATGTAAAATGTAAATGTTCTTGTAATATTCACGCATCTTCGTACATGTGTACCTCGTGACAAACCATGAAATAGTTTATCAATGTATCACAGAATGTATTTACTGTAGAAGTGGTTATGCGTGGAGGAAATTTACACTAATTATGCAGTCGTGTAATAAGTGCATAAATTTTCCCCACGCGTATAGTCAAAAATATTTGATATAATGTGTATTATATTCAGTTACAACATATTTTCCCCCCACGCATAATGTTGGACGTGGAAAAACGTGTACTTAACCCCCAGCGTAAATAACCACTTCTACAATATATTCCAATAATTACATTTCCAATGTTTTTGCCTTTGATGTCTTTACTATTTGTAAGGATAGCCATTTCCTCATGAATGCAGTGCAGATTTGAACTTTGAATGTGCAAATGAATCTAGATAAACTTGATATATATATATATATATATATATATATATATATATATATATATATATATATATTGACAGCTGGCAATTCTGACAGAAGTGGAAGTAGAATGTTAATATACAAAATGAATTTTATTTTTGAAAATACATGAGAGTATGACCTGTTAACGCTTCACGCTGGCCTACTTTTCATGAAGTGCTAATCCACTTCATGAAGTATGCTAGTATAAAGCATTGCAGTTCATGCCTTCATGTATTTTCAAAAATGAAATTTATTTCTTCAACATATTTTTATCACCCATTATCAGAGATTCAGGGCATATAGTTTTTGGTCTGTTTGTCCATTCAATCTCCAAGCATACTATGCTTTCATTGTGACATAACGAGTTGAAAGTTTTAGCTTTCATAATTACAGAAAAATGGTTGTTAAACGAAGGTAATAAATCATTAAAGGAAGATGTCTCTTAATTTTAGGGTCATGAGGTAAAAGGACAAGGATACAGAAAACTTTCTCCCACTATGTACTGTGGATTCTTAAATATATGTGTAGAATTTTTTATCACGTTCACGTAATTTCGAGAGAAGCATCACTCGCAAAATAAAATAACTTGGTTTTATTTTTGTTTTGCTTAAATACATGAAAAAACTCTTAATCAACAGTCCTCTTGCAAATTTTTGTTTTGCTTGAATACATGAAAAAACTCTTAATCAACAGTCCTCTTGCAAATTTTTGTTTTGCTTGAATACATGAAAAAACTCTTAATCAACAGTCCTCTTGCAAACTTATGTTCTTGCTATTAGACGTTTACGAGTCACGTCACGATTTTAAGTACACATGTAAAATAAGAATCTACAGTATTTTATGTTCTTGCTATTAGACGTTTACGAGTCACGTCACGATTTTAAGTACACACGTAAAGTAAGAATCTACAGTATTTTATGCAAAGGTAGTGGTCAGTTTAACTTGGAAATGCAGATTTGGGAAAAGAACATAATCACTCCTCTCTTACATAAATTAATTCTGAGTCATTCGTACTAGTACATGTGATATATATAAATTAAGTTCTCTGTGGGGCCCTTCCTAATTAGGTCAGTTTTAGTTCTACAATATGAGTGTATTATTGTCCCCACCATTATGTGTAAGAAAAGGGGGTCTTATCACTGCACAGAGAGCCACAAAACAGAGCACCTTATGTTATAGAACCAGTTAAAACCAGTATTGATCAGGGTAAACCTGCTGTAGCTTTTTTTGTCAATTTCACCTACATGTATGTGTTTTTGGAGTAAGTGGTAAATTTCAAAATATTAAAACATTTTTCTTCAAGGATTAAAATTACTGGTATTATTTTCTGTCATTGTGCAACACTATATTTGTATTTCTTACATTGACAGACGTGGATGTCCCTTCAGGTAAAAGGCAGTTGTGTGGGGGATCTCAGGCAGCTATAGAGAAAATGCTACTGTTTGGGCGAGAACTTCAGGCCATGAGTCAAAGACTAAAACGCGAGTTTGGCAAAAATGACAGCAACAACAAATCTATACAGGTGAGTGGCATGTAGATGAAATTCTTTTGTTTTATGCAATATATACGTATTTATTTAATTTGTCTGTGTAAAACAGACTGGTATTTTTATTGCATCATGATGATTGAGGAAACATAAGGCAGTGTGTCTAAACTGATACCTATATGCAAACCACAATATATTAACCTTAAAGGGAAAAGCAACCAAAAAAAATTTTACATGATAAATGATAGGATTAATTATATGATAAAGATTTGTGATACTATTCTGTTGATATACGGCCTAGATAAGCTTCAGTACTAATTTAAAACATTTAAAATTGAAATTCCCGCCATCTATAGAGGCTGCCATGATGCGGAACTCTTTTGTATTCAAGACCACAAAAATCAATAATTTTGACGTCACACCTTCTACTCCGGTTTTGATGAGATCACCAAAGATGTGCATGTGGTAGATTTTAGGAATACATTTTAAATAGGTGGATGCCTTCCTGTCAAGCAGTTGATTACACTAATGTGAAGGGGAGATGTGAAAACAGTTTTCCCCCCGAAATTCCTGACCCAAAAAAGTTATTTGCAAAAGAAAATACTATGTAAACTGTGGATCATGAACATTTGCGTAATGACAAGTTTAGCCGGGTTTGAGACATTTACATATATGAAGAAATGAATACCATCTGCATGGTCTGCGATTCGACTGAACGTTTTCTTTTCTTAAATTCTTCTTGCGAAAGAGCGGGCTTAAATCTATACGGCTCCAAACTTAACTGTTTGTGACTTGTCATGTTTACAGTGCAGCTGATGAAATAAACCGGAACCGACGGTGTGACGTAATATATTAAACTTCAATGGCCATTCTCTTAACGGCGGGTAATTTGAAATATAAGATAGATTAATATGATTTAATTGTTAAGCAAGGATTTTTGTTGTTAAAGACTGTCATTTACGATATCAGTAATACTTGACTCATAAAGGCAACAATGTGGTTAGGGTTGCCTTTCCCTTTAATGGCATGAAAAATGTTTGTCTTGCAAGTATATCATTACGACATGAAAAAATAAGATTTTTGTTTTCATTGTGTTTTAGAAAACAGGTATATCAGTTTATATTATGCATTCTATTACATTCAGAATGCTGTGTTACACAGAGCTAATCTGTCACATTTGGAATGCATTTAGTTTCATTGTGCTCCAGAGAGGACGTATATTAGAATAACAGTTTGCATTCTGTTATATTTAGAATGCCTTTAGTTTGCTGGCATACTCCGATCCATGGAACAGTCCAGTAGGATACCAGTTAGACCCGGTGCAACGAGAGCCAATTTGTGCTGCCTTAAACAGTGCTATATTAGGTAAGACAAGAAAAATCATCGACACAAGCGTAAAATTTGGCCGCTACTTCTTGGTGACCATCCAGACTATTTTAAAAGCACGAAAGGTTTCCATTGAACGTATCAAATATTGCAAAGCAAACCTTTTAGAGACTGTCATGATTTTATATAAAAGGTTGTGTTTTCCTGCAGTCAGTCTTTCATTTGGCAAAAAAAAAAAATATGTTTGTTTCCCGTTATCAAGGCAAACAAAAAATTCAGGTAGGGAGTATGTCCTTTCTTTAGGGGTTGACTAGACCCAATGTAATTAAAATCAGATCTTCTCTAACGAGGATCTGACAGCATTGCATTTGAGGTCATCTTATTGACCCCAGTCTCATGAATAATGCAATAAATATTTGACCAATAACAATAGCTTGACAAAGAATTAAGGACCAATCAGGAATCGTTTTACTTAAGCATATTCAGATTGCAAGTTCACAAAAAGTGGCAACGATCCATGAAAAGTTTAAACAAATTCCAAATATCAGCATTAAAGGAAGAGCAAAAGAAGATCTTAGATATTACACATCCATTATCGTTAGAATATATTTTCAGTGTTCTAACATCGCTCATGGCTGCCGCCATCTTCAGTTATTCTCCCGTGCTTCACGTAATTATTAACGTGTATGATAAATACCAAGTTTCATGTTAGCGAAAGCCGTTATTTGATTGGTCAAGTGTGAAAGGTGAATTAACATGGTCTCAAATGCAATGCTGTCAGATCCTTCTCCAGTGTAACGGTTAGAGAAGATCTAATATAATTAGATTGGACTAGACCAAAACTTTGTGTCACAACATTACAGATGGACTCGTATACATGATGAGAAGTATGCTAT